>NW_028125638.1:0-279258 GCF_965194825.1 Balaenoptera physalus
TAGAGCATGGTGATGACACAAGTCATGGAGCATTTTGATGACAAGGGAATGGAGCATTTTGATTACAGGGGCCAAGGAGCATTGTGTGGACAAGGCATTGTGCATTGTGATGACAAGTGGCATGGAGCATTGTGATGAATGTTGTAATTGATCATTGTGATTACATGTGTCCTGGAAACTTGTGATGACACAGTTCAAGGAGCATTGTGATGACAAGGGCCAGGGCGAATTGTGATATAAGGTGTCACGGGGCACTTTGATGAGAGTGGTCATCTAGCATTGTGATGAAAGGTATCATGGAGCACTGTGATGACAGGGGCCATGTAGCATTCTGATGACCAAGGCCATGGAGCATTGTGATGACACGGGCTTGAGACATTATGATGACAAAAGGTCTGGAGCATTGTGATGACAAGGGCATGTTGCATTGTGATTATAGGGGCCATGGAGCATTGTGATGACCATGCAAGGAGCATTGTGATGACAAGGGCCATCCAGCATTTTCATGACAGTTTTCATGGAGCATTGAAATGACAAAGGCCATGGAGCATTGTGATGACAGGGGTCAAGGGCACTGTGATGAGAGGGTGAAAGGAGCCTTGTGATGAAAATTGTCCTGGAGCATTGTGATGACATCGGTCACGGAGGACAGTGTTGACAGGGATCATGCAACATTGTGATGACAACGGCATGGAGCATTGTGATGACATGGGTCATCGAGCATTGTGATGACGAGGGTCATGGAGCATTGTGTTGACACAGGCATGGAGCATTGTGATGAGAAGAGAACTGGAGCATTGTGATGACAAGGGCATGGAGCATTGTGATTATAGGGGCCAAGGAGCACTGTGCTGACAAGGCATGGTGTATTGTGATGAAAAGGGCATGGAGAATTGTGATGACATGGACAGGGAACATTGTGATCACAGAGGTCATGGAAAATTGTGAAGGGAAGTGTCATGGAACATTGTGCTGACAGGGATCATGGAGCATTGTAATGAGAAAGGTTTTCGAGGATTGTGATGACAGGTGTCATGGGGCATTGTGATGACAGGTGTCATGGGGCATTGTGATGACAGTGGTCATGGAGCAGTGTGATGAAAGGTGTCATGGAGCGCTGTGATTACAGGGGCCATGGAGCATTGTGATGAGCAAAGGCAATGGAGTATTGACATGACAGTGGCAATGGAACCTTCTGATGAAAACTATCCTGGAACCTTGTGATGACACGGTTCATGGAGCATTGTGATGGCATGGGCCATGGCGAATTGTGATGACAGGTGTCATGGGGCATTGGGATGACAGGGCGCATGGAGCATTGCAGTGAATGTGGTAATGGAGCATTCTGATGAAAAGCACCATGGAGCATTGGGATGACAGGGGGCATGGAGCATTGCAGTGAATGTGGTCATAGAGCATTGTGATGAAAAGCACCATGGAGCATTGTGATGACAAGGGCCATAGAGCATGGTGATGACACTAGTCATGGAGCATTGTGATGACAAGGGAATGGAGCATTGTGATAACATGAGATCTGGAACATAGTGATGACAAATGTCATGGAACATTGTGATGAAAGTGATCATGGGGCAATGTGTTTACATGGGCCGTGGAGCAACGTGAATACATAGGCCATGGAGCATTGTGATGACAGGGGTCATGGAACATTGTGATGAATGTGGTCATGGACCACTGTGATGCCAAGTTTCCTGGAACTTTGTGATGACACGGTTCAGGGAGCATTGTGATGACAAGGCCCATGGCGAATTGTGATGACAGATGTCAGGTGGCATTTTGATGATAGTGGTCATCTAGAATTGTGATGAAATGTATCATGGAGTACTGTGATGACAGGGGCCATGGAGGATTGTGATGACAAGTGTCAAGGAGCATTGTGGTGACACGGGGATGTAGCATTATGTTGACAAGAGTTCTGGAGCATTGTGATGACTAGTGAATGAAGCAATGTGATTACAGGGGCCATAGAGCATTGTGATGACAAGGGTCATTGAGCATTGTGATGACAGGGGTCATGGAGCATTGTGATGACAAGGAACATGTCGAATTGTGATGACAGGGTTCATGGGGCATGGTGATGACAGGTGGCATGGAACAATGTGATGAAAATGGTCCTGGAGCATTGTGATGACAGCGGTCACGGAGAATTGTGATGACAGTAATTATGGAGCATTGTGATGACTAGGGTCATGGAGCATTGTGATGACAGGGGTCAGTGAACATTGTGACGACAAGGTTCATGAAGCATTGTGATGACAGGGGTCAGTGAACATTGTGACGACAATGTTCATGAAGCATTGTGATGACAAGGGCTTGGAGCTTTGTGATGAAATGGGTCATTGAGAATTGTGATGACAGGGGTCATGGAGCATTGCGTTGACATGGGTATGGAGCATTGTAATGAGAAAAGATCTGGAGCATTGTAATGACAAGGGAATGGAGCATTTTGAGTACAGGGGCCAAGGAGCATTGTGCTGACAAGTGCATGGTGCATTGTGATGAGAAGTGGTATGGACCATTGTGATGAAAATGTTACTGGAGCATTGTGAAGAAAGCGGACATGGATCATTGTGATGACAGGGTTCATGGAGCTTTGTGATGACAAGGGCCAGGGAGCATGGTGATGACAAGTGTCATGGAATATTTTGCTGACTGGAATCATGGAGCATTGTTATGAGTGGGGCCAGGAGCATTGTGATGAAAGACGTCATGGGGCATTTTTATGACAGCGGTCATGGAGCATTGTGATGAAAGGGATCATGGAACAATGTGATTACAGGGGCCATGGAGCATTGTGAATACATAGGACATAGAGCATTGTGATGAGAGGTGTCATGGAGCATTGTGATGAATGTGGTCATGGATCATTTTGATGAAATGTGACCTGGAACATTGTGATGACACGGTTCATGGAGCACTATGATGACAAGGGCAATGGCGAATTGTGATGACTGGTGTCACGGGGAAATGTGATGACAGTGGTCATCTAGAATTGTCATGAAAGGTATCATGGAGCACTGTGATGTCAAGGACTATGGAGCATTCTGATGACATAGTCCATGGAACATTGTGATGAAAAGTGTTATGGAACATTGTGATGACACGGGCATGGAGCATTGTGATGACAAGTGTCATCGAGCATTGTGATGACAGGGGCCCTGGAGCATTGTGTTGACACGAGCATTGAGCACTGTGATGAGGAGAGATCTGGAGCATTATGATGACAAGGACATGGAGCATTTTGATTACAGGGCCAAGGAGCATTGTGCTGACAAGGCTTTGTGCATTGTGATGACAAGTGGCATGGAGCATTGTCATGAAAGTTGTCATTTACCATTGTGATTACATGTGTCCCGGAAACTTGTGATGACACAGTTCAAGGAACATTGTGATGACAAGGGCCAGGACGAATTGTGATATAAGGTGTCACGGGGCATTTTGATGAGAGTGGTCATCTAGCATTGTGATGAAAGGTATCATGGAGCACTGTGATGACAGGGGCCATGTAGCATTCTGATGACCAAGGCCATGGAGCATTGTGATGACACGGGCATGGGACATTATGATGATAAGAGGTCTGGAGCATTGTGATGACAAGGGCATGGAGCATCGTGATGACAAGGGCCATCCAGCATTTTCAAGACAGTTGGCATGGAGCATTGAAATGACAAAGGCCATGGAGCATTGTGATGACAGGGGTCAAGGGCATTGTGATGAGAGGGTGAATGGAGCATTGTGATGAAAATTGTTCTGGGGCATTGTGATGACATCGGTCACGGAGAACAGTGACGACAGGGATCATGCAACATTGTGATGACAACGGCATGGAGCATTGTGAAGACATGGGTCATCGAGCATTGTGATGACCAGGGTCATGGAGCATTGTGTTGACACAGGCATGGAGCATTGTGATGAGAAGAGAACTGGAGCATTGTGATGACAAGGGCATGGACCATTGGATTATAGGGGCCAAGGAGCACTCTGCTGACAAGGGCATGGTGTATTGTGATGAAAAGGGCATGGAGAATTGTGATGACATGG
This sequence comes from Balaenoptera physalus, assembly GCF_965194825.1. Taxonomy (NCBI): domain Eukaryota; kingdom Metazoa; phylum Chordata; class Mammalia; order Artiodactyla; family Balaenopteridae; genus Balaenoptera; species Balaenoptera physalus. The sequence goes on from NW_028125638.1 coordinate 4,060, forward strand.
ACAGGGAACATTGTGATCACAGAGGTCATGGAAAATTGTGATGACAAGTGTCATGGAACATTGTGCTGACAGGGATCATGGAGCATTGTGATGAGAAAGGTTTTCGAGCATTGTGATGACAGGTGTCATGGGGCATTGTGATGACAGTGGTCATGGAGCAGTGTGATGAAAGGTGTCATGGAGCGCTGTGATTACAGGGGCCATGGAGCATTGTGATGAGCAACGGCAATGGAGCATTGAGATGACAGGGGCAATGGAGCCTGGTGATGAAAACTGTCCTGGAACCTTGTGATGACACGGTTCATGGAGCATTGTGATGGCATGGGCCATGGCGAATTGTGATGACAGGCGTCATGGGGCATTGGGATGACAGGGCGCATGGAGTATTGCAGTGAATGTGGTCATGGAGCATTGTGATGAAAAGCACCATGGAGCATTGGGAGGACAGGGGGCATGGAGCATTGCAGTGAATGTGGTCATAGAGCATTGTGATGAAAAGCACCATGGAGCATTGTGATGACAAGGGCCACAGAGCATGGTGATGACACTAGTCATGGAGCATTGTGATGACAAGGGAATGGAGCATTTTGATAACATGAGATCTGGAGCATAGTGAGGACAAGTGTCATGGAACATTGTGATGAATGTGATCATGGAGCAATGTGATTACATGGGCCAAGGAGCAATGTGAATACATAGGCCATGGAGCATTGTGATGACAGGGGTCATGGAACATTGTGATGAATGAGGTCATGGATCATTGTGATGACAAGTGTCATGGAATATTGTGATGACACGGCTCATGGAACATTGTGATGACAAGGGCCATGGCGAATTGTGGTGACAAGTGTCATGGGGCACTGTGATGAGAGTGGTCACCTAGGATTGTGATGAAAGGTATCATGGAGCACTGTGATGACAGGGGCCGTGGAGCATTGTGATGACAAATGCCATGAAGCATTGTGAAGACAAGTGTCATGGAGCATTGTATGACATTTGCATGGAGCATTATGATGACAAGAGTTCTGGAGCATTATGATGACAAAGGCATGGAGCATTGTGATTACAGGGGCCATGGAGCTTTGTGATGACATTGGCAGGGATCACTGTGATGGCAGTTGTCATGGATTGTTGTGATGACAACTGTCATGGAACACTGTGGTGACAGGGGTCATGGAGCATTCTGAGTACATAGGCCATGGAGCCTTGTTATGTCGGGGTCATGGGAATTGTAATGAAAATTGTCATGGACCATTGTGATGACAAGGTTCATGGAGCATTGTGAAGACAAGGGCCATGGCGAATTGTGATGACAGGTGTCATGGAGCATTTTGATGAAAATGGCCATGGAATATTCTGATGACAAGAGTCAGGGACCATTGTGAAGACAAGGGCATCGAGCATTATGATGACAAGAGTTCTGGAGCATTGTGATGCCAAAGGCATGGAGCATTGTGATTACAGGGGCCATGGAGCATTGTGATGACAATGGCATGGAGCATTGTGATGAAAGTGGTACTGGAGCATTGTGAGGAAAGGGGTCATGGATCATTGTGATGACAAGGGTCATGGAGATTTTTGATGACAAGGGCCATGGAGGATTGTGATGACAAGGGTCAGGGGGCATTGTGATGACATGGGGCATGGAACACTGTGCTGAAAGTTGTCGTGGAGAATTGTGAAGAAAAGCACCATGGAGCATTGTGACGTCTAGAGCCATGGAGCATTGTAATGACAAGTATCATGGAGAATTGTGATGCCATGGGTCATGGAGCATTGTGATGACACGGTCATGGAACATTGTGCTGACAGGGATCATGGAGCATTGTGATGGGTGTGGCCTTGGAGCTTTGTGATGACAGGCATCATTGGGCATTTTGATAACAGTGGGCATCTAGCATTGTGATGAAAGGTATCATGGAGCACTGGATGACAGTGGCCATGGAGTATTGTGATGACAAAGGCATTGGAGCATTGTGATGACACCTGCATGGAGCATTATGATGACAAGAGTTCTGGAGCATTGTGATGACCAGGGCATGGAGCATTGTGATTACAAGGTTCATCGAGCATTGTGATGACAGTGGTCATGGAATGTTGTGATGTCAACGGCCATGGCGCCTTGTGAGCACAAGTGTCATGAGGCATTGTAATGACAGTGCTCATGGAGCATTGTGATGAAAGGGATCACGGTGTAATGTGATTACAGGGGCCATGGAGAATGGTGAAATCATAGGGCATGGAGCATTGTGATGACAGGGGTCATGAATCATTGTGATGATAGTGGTCATGGATCACTGTGATGACAAATTTCCTGAAACATTGTGATGACACGGTTCAGGGAGCATTGTGATGACAAGGGCCATGGCGAATTGTGATGACAGATGTCAGGTGGCATTGTGATGATAGTGGTCATCTAGAATTGTGATGAAATGTATCATGGAATACTGTGATGACAGGGGCCATGGAGCATTGTGATGACAAGTGTCAAGGAGCATTGTGGTGACACGGGGATGGAGCATTATGTTGACAAGAGTTCTGGAGCATTGTGATGACTAGTGAACTAAGCAATGTGCTTACAGGGGCCATGGAGCATTGTGATGACAAAGAACATGGCGAATTGTGATGACAGGGTTCATGGGGCATGGTGATGACAGGGGGCATGGAACATTGTGATGAAAATGGTCCTGGAGCATTGTGATGACAGCGGTCACAGAGAATTGTGATGCCAGTAATTATGCAGCATTGTGATGACTAGGGTCATGGAGCATTGTGATGACAGGGGTCAGTGAACATTGTGACGACAAGGTTCATGAAGCATTGTGATGACAGGGGTCAGTGAACATTGTGACAACAATGTTCATGAAGCATTGTGATGACAAGGGCTTGGAGCATTGTGATGAAATGGGTCAACGAGAATTGTGATGACAGGGGTCATGGAGCATTGCGTTGACATGTGTATGGAGCATTGTAATGAGAAGAGATCTGGATCATTGTAATGACAAGGGAATGGAGCATTTTGAGTACAGGGGCCAAGGAGCATTGTGCTGACAAGTGCATGGTGCCTTGTGATGAGAAGTGGTATGGACCATTGTGATGAAAATGTTACTGGAGCATTGTGAAGAAAGCGGACATGGATCATTGTGATGACAGTGTTCATGGAGCTTTGTGATGACAAGGGCCAGGGAGCATGGTGATGACAAGTGTCATGGAATATTTTCCTGACAGGAATCATGGAGCATTGTTATGAGTGGGGCCAGGAGCATTGTGATGAAAGACGTCATGGGGCATTTTTATGACAGCGGTCATGGAGCATTGTGATGAAAGGGATCATGGAACAATGTGATTACAGGGGCCATGGAGCATTGTGAATACATAGGACATAGAGCATTGTGATGAGAGGTGTCATGGAGCATTGTGATGAATGTGGTCATGGATCATTTTGATGAAATGTGACCTGGAACATTGTGATGACACGGTTCATGGAGCACTATGATCACAAGGGCCATGGCGAATTGTGATGACAGGTGTCACGGGGAAATGTGATGACAGTGGTCATCTAGAATTGTCATGAAAGGTATCATGGAGCACTGTGATGACAAGGACTATGGAGCATTGTGATGACATAGGCCATGGAACATTGTGATGAAAAGTGTTATGGAACATTGTGATGACACGGGCATGGAGCATTGTGATGACAAGGGTCATCGAGCATTGTGATGACAGGGGCCCTGGAGCATTGTGTTGACACGAGCATTGAGCACTGTGATGAGAAGAGATCTGGAGCATTGTGATGACAAGGGCATGGAGCATTTTGATTACAGGGCCAAGGAACATTGTGCTGACAAGGCACTGTGCATTGTGATGACAAATGGCATGGAGCATTGTGATGAAAGTTGTAATTGACCATTGTGATTACATGTGTCCTGGAAACTTGTGATGACACAGTTCAAGGAGCATTGTGATGACAAGGAACATGGCGAATTGTGATGACAGGGTTCATGGGGCATTGTGATGACACGGGGCATGGAACATTGTGATGAAAATGGTCCTGGAGCATTGTGATGACAGCGGTCATGGACAATTGTGATTACAGTAATTATGCAGCATTGTGATGACTAGGGTCATGGAGCATTGTGATGACAGGGGTCAGTGAACATTGTGAAGACAAGGTTCATGAAGCATTGTGATGACAGGGGTCAGTGAACATTGTGACGACAATGTTCATGAAGCATTGTGATGACAAGGGCTTGGAGCATTGTGATGAAATGGGTCAACGAGAATTGTGATGACAGGGGTCATGGAGCATTGCGTTGACATGGGTATGGAGCGTTGTAATGAGAAGAGATCTGGAGCATTGTAATGACAAGGGAATGGAGCATTTTGAGTACAGGGGCCAAGGAGCATTGTGCTGACAAGTGCATGGTGCATTGTGATGAGAAGTGTTATGGACCATTGTGATGAAAATGTTACTGGAGCATTGTGAAGAAAGCGGACATGGATCATTGTGATGACAGGGTTCATGGAGCTTTGTGATGTCAAGGGCCAGGGAGCATGGTGATGACAAGTGTCATGGAATATTTTGCTGACAGGAATCATGGAGCATTGTTATGAGTGGGGCCAGGAGCATTGTGATGAAAGACGTCATGGGGCATTTTTATGACAGCGGTCATGGAGCATTGTGATGAAAGGGATCATGGAACAATGTGATTACAGGGGCCATGGAGCATTGTGAATACATAGGACATAGAGCATTGTGATGAGAGGTTTCATGGAGCATTGTGATGAATGTGGTCATGGATCATTTTGATGAAATGTGACCTGGAACATTGTGATGACACGGTTCATGGAGCACTATGATGACAAGGGCAATGGCAAATTGTGATGACAGGTGTCACGGGGAAATGTGATGACAGTGGTCATCTAGAATTGTCATGAAAGGTATCATGGAGCACTGTGATGTCAAGGACTATGGAGCATTGTGATGACATAGTCCATGGAACATTGTGATGAAAAGTGTTATGGAACATTGTGATGACACGGGCATGGAGCATTGTGATGACAAGTGTCATCGAGCATTGTGATGACAGGGACCCTGGAGCATTGTGTTGACACGAGCATTGAGCACTGTGATGAGAAGAGATCTGGAGCATTATGATGACAAGGACATGGAGAATTTTGATTAGAGGGCCAAGGAGCATTGTGCTGACAAGTCTTTGTGCATTGTGATGACAAGTGGCATGGAGCATTGTCATGAAAGTTGTCATTTACCATTGTGATTACATGTGTCCCGGAAACTTGTGATGACACAGTTCAGGGAGCATTGTGATGACAAGGGCCAGGACGAGTTGTGATATAAGGTGTCACGGGGCATTTTGATGAGAGTGGTCGTCTAGCATTGTGATGAAAGGTATCATGGAGCACTGTGATGACAGGGGCCATGTAGCATTCTGATGACCAAGGCCATGGAGCATTGTGATGACACGGGCATGGGACATTATGATGATAAGAGGTCTGGAGCATTGTGATGACAAGGGCATGGAGCATTGTGATGACAAGGGCCATCCAGCATTTTCAAGACAGTTGGCATGGAGCATTGAAATTACAAAGGCCATGGAGCATTGTGATGACAGGGGTCAAGGGCATTGTGATGACAGGGTGAATGGAGCATTGTGATGAAAATTATTCTGGAGCATTGTGATGACATTGGTCACGGAGAACAGTGACGACAGGGATCATGCAACATTGTGATGACAACGGCATGGAGCATTGAGAAGACATGGGTCATCGAGCATTGTGATGACCAGGGTCATGGAGCATTGTGTTGACACAGGCATGGAGCATTGTGATGAGAAGAGAACTGGAGCATTGTGATGACAAGGGCATGGACCATTGGATTATAGGGGCCAAGGAGCACTGTGCTGACAAGGGCATGGTGTATTGTGATGAAAAGGGCATGGAGAATTGTGATGACATGGACAGGGAACATTGTGATCACAGAGGTCATGGAAAATTGTGATGACAAGTGTCATGGAACATTGTGCTGACAGGGATCATGGAGCTTTGTGATGAGAAAGGTTTTCGAGCATTATGATGACAGGTGTCATGGGGCATTGTGATGACAGTGGTCATGGAGCAGTGTGATGAAAGGTGTCATGGAGCGCTGTGATTACAGGGGCCATGGAGCATTGTGATGAGCAACGGCAATGGAGCATTGAGATGACAGGGGCAATGGAGCCTGGTGATGAAAACTGTCCTGGAACCTTGTGACGACACGGTTCATGGAGCATTGTGATGGCATGGGCCATGGCGAATTGTGATGACAGGCGTCATGGGGCATTGGGATGACAGGGCGCATGGAGCATTGCAGTGAATGTGGTCATGGAGCATTGTGATGAAAAGCACCATGGAGCATTGGGAGGACAGGGGGCATGGAGCATTGCAGTGAATGTGGTCATAGAGCATTGTGATGAAAAGCACCATGGAGCATTGTGATGACAAGGGCCATAGAGCATGGTGATGACACTAGTCATGGAGCATTGTGATGACAAGGGAATGGAGCATTTTGATAACATGAGATCTGGAGCATAGTGAGAACAAGTGTCATGGAACATTGTGATGAATGTGATCATGGAGCAATGTGATTACATGGGCCAAGGAGCAATGTGAATACATAGGCCATGGAGCATTGTGATGACATGGGTCATGGAACATTGTGATGAATGAGGTCATGGATCATTGTGATGACAAGTGTCATGGAATATTGTGATGACACGGCTCATGGAACATTGTGATGACAAGGGCCATGGCGAATTGTGGTGACAAGTGTCATGGGGCACTGTGATGAGAGTGGTCAAATAGGATTGTGATGAAAGGTATCATGGAGCACTGTGATGACAGGGGCCGTGGAGCATTGTGATGACAAATGCCATGAAGCATTGTGAAGACAAGTGTCATGGAGCATTGTATGACATTTGCATGGAGCATTATGATGACAAGAGTTCTGGAGCATTATGATGACAAAGGCATGGAGCATTGTGATTACAGGGGCCATGGAGCTTTGTGATGACATTGGCAGGGATCACTGTGATGACAGTTGTCATGGATTGTTGTGATGACAACTGTCATGGAACACTGTGGTGACAGGGGTCATGGAGCATTCTGAGTACATAGGCCATGGAGCCTTGTTATGTCGGGGTCATGGGAATTGTAATGAAAATTGTCATGGATCATTGTGATGACAAGTGTCCCGGACCATTGTGATGACAAGGTTCATGGAGCATTGTGAAGACAAGGGCCATGGCGAATTGTGATGACAGGTGTCATGGAGCATTTTGATGAAAATGGCCATGGAACATTCTGATGACAAGACTCAGGGACCATTGTGAAGACAAGGGCATCGAGCATTATGATGACAAGAGTTCTGGAGCATTGTGATGCCAAAGGCATGGAGCATTGTGATTACAGGGGCCATGGAGCATTGTGATGACAATGGCATGGAGCATTGTGATGAAAGTGGTACTGGAGCATTGTGAGGAAAGGGGTCATGGATCATTGTGATGACAAGGGTCATGGAGATTTGTGATGACAAGGGCCATGGAGGATTGTGATGACAAGGGTCAGGGGGCATTGTGATGACATGGGGCATGGAACACTGTGCTGAAATTTGTCGTGGAGAATTGTGAAGAAAAGCACCATGGAGCATTGTGACGTCTAGAGACATGGAGCATTGTAATGACAAGTATCATGGAGAATTGTGATGCCATGGGTCATGGAGCATTGTGATGACACGGTCATGGAACATTGTGCTGACAGGGATCATGGAGCATTGTGATGGGTGTGGCCTTGGAGCTTTGTGATGACAGGCATCATTGGGCATTTTGATAACAGTGGGCATCTAGCATTGTGATGAAAGGTATCATGGAGCACTGGATGACAGTGGCCATGGAGTATTGTGATGACAAAGGCATTGGAGCATTGTGATGACACCTGCATGGAGCATTATGATGACAAGAGTTCTGGAGCATTGTGATGACCAGGGCATGGAGCATTGTGATTACAAGGTTCATCGAGCATTGTGATGACAGTGGTCATGGAATGTTGTGATGTCAACGGCCATGGCGCCTTGTGAGCACAGGTGTCATGAGGCATTGTAATGACAGTGCTCATGGAGCATTGTGATGAAAGGGATCACGGTGTAATGTGATTACAGGGGCCATGGAGAATGGTGAAATCATAGGGCATGGAGCATTGTGATGACAGGGGTCATGAATCATTGTGATGATAGTGGTCATGGATCACTGTGATGACAAATTTCCTGAAACATTGTGATGACACAGTTCAGGGAGCATTGTGATGACAAGGGCCATGGCGAATTGTGATGACAGATGTCAGGTGGCATTGTGATGATAGTGGTCATCTAGAATTGTGATGAAATGTATCATGGAATACTGTGATGACAGGGGCCATGGAGCATTGTGATGACAAGTGTCAAGGAGCATTGTGGTGACACGGGGATGGAGCATTATGTTGACAAGAGTTCTGGAGCATTGTGATGACTAGTGAACTAAGCAATGTGATTACAGGGGCCATGGAGCATTGTGATGACAAGGGACATCGAGCATTGTGATGACAGGGGTCATGGAGCATTGTGATGACAAAGAACATGGCGAATTGTGATGACAGGGTTCATGGGGCATGGTGATGACAGGGGGCATGGAACATTGTGATGAAAATGGTCCTGGAGCATTGTGATGACAGCGGTCACAGAGAATTGTGATGACAGTAATTATGCAGCATTGTGATGACTAGGGTCATGGAGCATTGTGATGACAGGGGTCAGTGAACATTGTGACGACAAGGTTCATGAAACATTGTGATGACAGGGGTCAGTGAACATTGTGACGACAATGTTCATGAAGCATTGTGATGACAAGGGCTTGGAGCATTGTGATGAAATGGGTCAACGAGAATTGTGATGACAGGGGTCATGGAGCATTGCGTTGATATGGTTATGGAGCATTGTAATGAGAAGAGATCTGGAGCATTGTAATGACAAGGGAATGGAGCATTTTGAGTACAGGGGCCAAGGAGCATTGTGCTGACAAGTGCATGGTGCATTGTGATGAGAAGTGGTATGGACCATTGTGATGAAAATGTTACTGGAGCATTGTGAAGAAAGCGGACATGGATCATTGTGATGACAGTGTTCATGGAGCTTTGTGATGACAAGGGCCAGGGAGCATGGTGATGACAAGTGTCATGGAATATTTTGCTGACAGGAATCATGGAGCATTGTTATGAGTGGGGCCAGGAGCATTGTGATGAAAGACGTCATGGGGCATTTTTATGACAGCGGTCATGGAGCATTGTGATGAAAGGGATCATGGAACAATGTGATTACAGGGGCCATGGAGCATTGTGAATACATAGGACATAGAGCATTGTGATGAGAGGTGTCATGGAGCATTGTGATGAAAGTGGTCATGGATCATTTTGATGAAATGTGACCTGGAACATTGTGATGACACGGTTCATGGAGCACTATGATCACAAGGGCCATGGCGAATTGTGATGACAGGTGTCACGGGGAATTGTGATGACAGTGGTCATCTAGAATTGTCATGAAAGGTATCATGGAGCACTGTGATGACAAGGACTATGGAGCATTGTGATGACATAGGCCATGGAACATTGTGATGAAAAGTGTTATGGAACATTGTGATGACACGGGCATGGAGCATTGTGATGACAAGGGTCATCGAGCATTGTGATGACAGGGGCCCTGGAGCATTGTGTTGACACGAGCATTGAGCACTGTGATGAGAAGAGATCTGGAGCATTGTGATGACAAGGGCATGGAGCATTTTGATTACAGGGCCAAGGAGCATTGTGCTGACAAGGCACTGTGCATTGTGATGACAAATGGCATGGAGCATTGTGATGAAAGTTGTAATTGACCATTGTGATTACATGTGTCCTGGAAACTTGTGATGACACAGTTCAAGGAGCATTGTGATGACAAGGAACATGGCGAATTGTGATGACAGGGTTCATGGGGCATTGTGATGACACGGGGCATGGAACATTGTGATGAAAATGGTCCTGGAGCATTGTGATGACAGCGGTCATGGACAATTGTGATTACAGTAATTATGCAGCATTGTGATGACTAGGGTCATGGAGCATTGTGATGACAGGGGTCAGTGAACATTGTGAAGACAAGGTTCATGAAGCATTGTGATGACAGGGGTCAGTGAACATTGTGACGACAATGTTCATGAAGCATTGTGATGACAAGGGCTTGGAGCATTGTGATGAAATGGGTCAACGAGAATTGTGATGACAGGGGTCATGGAGCATTGCGTTGACATGGGTATGGAGCATTGTAATGAGAAGAGATCTGGAGCATTGTAATGACAAGGGAATGGAGCATTTTGAGTACAGGGGCCAAGGAGCATTGTGCTGACAAGTGCATGGTGCATTGTGATGAGAAGTGGTATGGACCATTGTGATGAAAATGTTACTGGAGCATTGTGAAGAAAGCGGACATGGATCATTGTGATGACAGGGTTCATGGAGCTTTGTGATGTCAAGGGCCAGGGAGCATGGTGATGACAAGTGTCATGGAATATTTTGCTGACAGGAATCATGGAGCATTGTTATGAGTGGGGCCAGGAGCATTGTGATGAAAGACGTCATGGGGCATTTTTATGACAGCGGTCATGGAGCATTGTGATGAAAGGGATCATGGAACAATGTGATTACAGGGGCCATGGAGCATTGTGAATACATAGGACATAGAGCATTGTGATGAGAGGTTTCATGGAGCATTGTGATGAATGTGGTCATGGATCATTTTGATTAAATGTGACCTGGAACATTGTGATGACACGGTTCATGGAGCACTATGATGACAAGGGCAATGGCAAATTGTGATGACAGGTGTCACGGGGAAATGTGATGACAGTGGTCATCTAGAATTGTCATGAAAGGTATCATGGAGCACTGTGATGTCAAGGACTATGGAGCATTGTGATGACATAGTCCATGGAACATTGTGATGAAAAGTGTTATGGAACATTGTGATGACACGGGCATGGAGCATTGTGATGACAGGGGCCCTGGAGCATTGTGTTGACACGAGCATTGAGCACTGTGATGAGAAGAGATCTGGAGCATTATGATGACAAGGACATGGAGCATTTTGATTACAGGGCCAAGGAGCATTGTGCTGACAAGGCTTTGTGCATTGTGATGACAAGTGGCATGGAGCATTGTCATGAAAGTTGTCATTTACCATTGTGATTACATGTGTCCCGGAAACTTGTGATGACACAGTTCAAGGAACATTGTGATGACAAGGACCAGGACGAATTGTGATATAAGGTGTCACGGGGCATTTTGATGAGAGTGGTCATCTAGCATTGTGATGAAAGGTATCATGGAGCACTGTGATGACAGGGGCCATGTAGCATTCTGATGACCAAGGCCATGGAGCATTGTGATGACACGGGCATGGGACATTATGATGATAAGAGGTCTGGAGCATTGTGATGACAAGGGCATGGAGCATCGTGATGACAAGGGCCATCCAGCATTTTCAAGACAGTTGGCATGGAGCATTGAAATGACAAAGGCCATGGAGCATTGTGATGACAGGGGTCAAGGGCATTGTGATGAGAGGGTGAATGGAGCATTGTGATGAAAATTGTTCTGGAGCATTGTGATGACATCGGTCACGGAGAACAGTGACGACAGGGATCATGCAACATTGTGATGACAACGGCATGGAGCATTGTGAAGACATGGGTCATCGAGCATTGTGATGACCAGGGTCATGGAGCATTGTGTTGACACAGGCATGGAGCATTGTGATGAGAAGAGAACTGGAGCATTGTGATGACAAGGGCATGGACCATTGGATTATAGGGGCCAAGGAGCACTCTGCTGACAAGGGCATGGTGTATTGTGATGAAAAGGGCATGGAGAATTGTGATGACATGGACAGGGAACATTGTGATCACAAAGGTCATGGAAAATTGTGATGACAAGTGTCATGGAACATTGTGCTGACAGGGATCATGGAGCATTGTGATGAGAAAGGTTTTCGAGCATTGTGATGACAGGTGTCATGGGGCATTGTGATGACAGTGGTCATGGAGCAGTGTGATGAAAGGTGTCATGGAGCGCTGTGATTACAGGGGCCATGGAGCATTGTGATGAGCAACGGCAATGGAGCATTGAGATGACAGGGGCAATGGAGCCTGGTGATGAAAACTGTCCTGGAACCTTGTGATGACACGGTTCATGGAGCATTGTGATGGCATGGGCCATGGTGAATTGTGATGACAGGCGTCATGGGGCATTGGGATGACAGGGCGCATGGAGCATTGCAGTGAATGTGGTCATGGAGCATTGTGATGAAAAGCACCATGGAGCATTGGGGGGACAGGGGGCATGGAGCATTGCAGTGAATGTGGTCATAGAGCATTGTGATGAAAAGCACCATGGAGCATTGTGATGACAAAGGCCATAGAGCATGGTGATGACACTAGTCATGGAGCACTGTGATGACAAGGGAATGGAACATTTTGATAACATGAGATCTGGAGCATAGTGAGGACAAGTGTCATGGAACATTGTGATGAATGTGATCATGGAGCAATGTGATTACATGGGCCAAGGAGCAATGTGAATACATAGGCCATGGAGCATTGTGATGACAGGGGTCATGGAACATTGTGATGAATGAGGTCATGGATCATTGTGATGACAAGTGTCATGGAATATTGTGATGACACGGCTCATGGAACATTGTGATGACAAGGGCCATGGCGAATTGTGGTGACAAGTGTCATGGGGCACTGTGATGAGAGTGGTCACCTAGGATTGTGATGAAAGGTATCATGGAGCACTGTGATGACAGGGGCCGTGGAGCATTGTGATGACAAATGCCATGAAGCATTGTGAAGACAAGTGTCATGGAGCATTGTATGACATTTGCATGGAGCATTATGATGACAAGAGTTCTGGAGCATTATGATGACAAAGGCATGGAGCATTGTGATTACAGGGGCCATGGAGCTTTGTGATGACATTGGCAGGGATCACTGTGATGGCAGTTGTCATGGATTGTTGTGATGACAACTGTCATGGAACACTGTGGTGACAGGGGTCATGGAGCATTCTGAGTACATAGGCCATGGAGCCTTGTTATGTCGGGGTCATGGGAATTGTAATGAAAATTGTCATGGACCATTGTGATGACAAGGTTCATGGAGCATTGTGAAGACAAGGGCCATGGCGAATTGTGATGACAGGTGTCATGGAGCATTTTGATGAAAATGGCCATGGAACATTCTGATGACAAGACTCAGGGACCATTGTGAAGACAAGGGCATCGAGCATTATGATGACAAGAGTTCTGGAGCATTGTGATGCCAAAGGCATGGAGCATTGTGATTACAGGGGCCATGGAGCATTGTGATGACAATGGCATGGAGCAGTGTGATGAAAGTGGTACTGGAGCATTGTGAGGAAAGGGGTCATGGATCATTGTGATGACAAGGGTCATGGAGATTTGTGATGACAAGGGCCATGGAGGATTGTGATGACAAGGGTCAGGGGGCATTGTGATGACATGGGGCATGGAACACTGTGCTGAAAGTTGTCGTGGAGAATTGTGAAGAAAAGCACCATGGAGCATTGTGACGTCTAGAGCCATGGAGCATTGTAATGACAAGTATCATGGAGAATTGTGATGCCATGGGTCATGGAGCATTGTGATGACACGGTCATGGAACATTGTGCTGACAGGGATCATGGAGCATTGTGATGGGTGTGGCCTTGGAGCTGTGTGATGACAGGCATCATTGGGCATTTTGATAACAGTGGGCATCTAGCATTGTGATGAAAGGTATCATGGAGCACTGGATGACAGTGGCCATGGAGTATTGTGATGACAAAGGCATTGGAGCATTGTGATGACACCTGCATGGAGCATTATGATGACAAGAGTTCTGGAGCATTGTGATGACCAGGGCATGGAGCATTGTGATTACAAGGTTCATCGAGCATTGTGATGACAGTGGTCATGGAATGTTGTGATGTCAACGGCCATGGCGCCTTGTGAGCACAGGTGTCATGAGGCATTGTAATGACAGTGCTCATGGAGCATTGTGATGAAAGGGATCACGGTGTAATGTGATTACAGGGGCCATGGAGAATGGTGAAATCATAGGGCATGGAGCATTGTGATGACAGGGGTCATGAATCATTGTGATGATAGTGGTCATGGATCACTGTGATGACAAATTTCCTGAAACATTGTGATGACACGGTTCAGGGAGCATTGTGATGACAAGGGCCATGGCGAATTGTGATGACAGATGTCAGGTGGCATTGTGATGATAGTGGTCATCTAGAATTGTGATGAAATGTATCATGGAATACTGTGATGACAGGGGCCATGGAGCATTGTGATGACAAGTGTCAAGGAGCATTGTGGTGACACGGGGATGGAGCATTATGTTGACAAGAGTTCTGGAGCATTGTGATGACTAGTGAACTAAGCAATGTGCTTACAGGGGCCATGGAGCATTGTGATGACAAAGAACATGGCGAATTGTGATGACAGGGTTCATGGGGCATGGTGATGACAGGGGGCATGGAACATTGTGATGAAAATGGTCCTGGAGCATTGTGATGACAGCGGTCACAGAGAATTGTGATGACAGTAATTATGCAGCATTGTGATGACTAGGGTCATGGAGCATTGTGATGACAGGGGTCAGTGAACATTGTGACGACAAGGTTCATGAAGCATTGTGATGACAGGGGTCAGTGAACATTGTGACGACAATGTTCATGAAGCACTGTGATGACAAGGGCTTGGAGCATTGTGATGAAATGGGTCAACGAGAATTGTGATGACAGGGGTCATGGAGCATTGCGTTGACATGGGTATGGAGCATTGTAATGAGAAGAGATCTGGAGCATTGTAATGACAAGGGCATGGAGCATTTTGAGTACAGGGGCCAAGGAGCATTGTGCTGACAAGTGCATGGTGCATTGTGATGATAAGTGGTATGGAGCATTGTGATGAAAATGTTACTGGAGCATTGTGAAGAAAGCGGTCATGGATCATTGTGATGACAGGATTCATGGAGCTTTGTGATGACAAGGGCCATGGAGCATGGTGATGACAAGTGTCATGGAATATTTTGTTGACAGGAATCATGGAGCATTGTTATGAGTGGGGAAAGGAGCATTGTGATGAAAGACGTCATGGGGCATTGTTATGACAGCGGTCATGGAGCATTGTGATGAAAGGGATCATGGAGCAATGTGATTACAGGAGCCATGGAGCATTGTGAATACATAGGACATAGAGCATTGTGATGAGAGGTGTCATGGAGCATTGTGATGAAAGTGGTCATGGATCATTTTGATGAAATGTGACCTGGAACATTGTGATGACACGGGTTATGAATCACTATGATCACAAGGGCAATGGCGAATTGTGATGACAGGTGTCACGGGGAATTGTGATGACTGTGGTCATCTAGAATTGTCATGAAAGGTATCATGGAGCACTGTGATGACAAGGACTATGGAGCATTGTGATGACATAGGCCATGGAACATTGTGATGAAAAATGTTATGGAACATTGTGATGACACGGGCATGGAGCATTGTGATGACAAGGGTCATCGAGCATTGTGATGACAGGGGCCCTGGAGCATTTTGTTGACACGAGCATTGAGCACTGTGATGAGAAGAGATCTGGAGCATTGTGATGACAAGGGCATGGAGCATTTTGATTACAGGGCCAAGGAGCATTGTCCTGACAAGGGACTGTGCATTGTGATGACAAATGGCATGGAGCATTGTGATGAAAGTTGTAATTGACCATTGTGATTACATGTGTCCTGGAAACTTGTGATGACACAGTTCAAGGTGCATTGTGATGACAAGGAACATGGCGAATTGTGATGACAGGGTTCATGGGGCATTGTGATGACACGGGGCATGGAACATTGTGATGAAAATGGTCCTGGAGCATTGTGATGACAGCGGTCACGGACAATTGTGAATACAGTAATTATGCAGCATTGTGATGACTAGGTTCATGCAGCATTGTGATGACAGGGGTCAGTGAACATTGTGAAGACAAGGTTCATGAAGCATTGTGATGACAGGGGTCAGTGAACATTGTGACGACAATGTTCATGAAGCATTGTGATGACAAGGGCTTGGACCATTGTGATGAAATGGGTAAACGAGAATTGTGATGACAGGGGTCATGGAGCATTGCGTTGACATGGGTATGGAGCATTGTAATGAGAAGCGATCTGGAGCATTGTAATGACAAGGGCATGGAGCATTTTGAGTACAGGGGCCAAGGAGCATTGTGCTGACAAGTGCATGGTGCATTGTGATGAGAAGTGGTATGGACAATTTTGATGAAAATGTTACTGGAGCATTGTGAAGAAAGTGGTCATGGATCACTGTGATGACAGGGTTCATGGAGCTTTGTGATGACAAGGGCCATGGAGCATGGTGATGAAAGGGGTCATGGGGCATTGTGATGACAGGTGGCATTGGGAATTGTGATGAAAGGGTCATGGAGCACTCTGATGAAAGTTTTCCTGGAGCATTGTGATGAAAAGAACCATGGATTATTGTGATGACAAGTGCCATGGAGCATTGTGATGACAAGTGTCATGGAATATTTTGCTGACAGGAATCATGGAGCATTGTGCTGAGTGGGGCCAGGAGCATTGTGACGAACGACGTCATGGGGCATTGTTATGACAGCGGTCATGGAGCATTGTGATGTCGGGCTCATGGGAATTGTAATGAAAATTGTCATGGATCATTTTGATGACAAGTGTCCCAGAACATTGTGATGACAACGTTCATGGAGCATTGTTAACACAAGGGCCATGGCGAATTGTGATGACAGGTGTCATGGGGCATTGGGATGACAGGGCGCATGGAGCATTGCAGTGAATGTGGTAATGGAGCATTCTGATGAAAAGCACCATGGAGCATTGGGATGACAGGGGGCATGGAGCATTGCAGTGAATGTGGTCATAGAGCATTGTGATGAAAAGCACCATGGAGCATTGTGATGACAAGGGCCATAGAGCATGGTGATGACACTAGTCATGGAGCATTGTGATGACAAGGGAATGGAGCATTGTGATAACATGAGATCTGGAACATAGTGATGACAAATGTCATGGAACATTGTGATGAAAGTGATCATGGGGCAATGTGTTTACATGGGCCGTGGAGCAACGTGAATACATAGGCCATGGAGCATTGTGATGACAGGGGTCATGGAACATTGTGATGAATGTGGTCATGGACCACTGTGATGCCAAGTTTCCTGGAACTTTGTGATGACACGGTTCAGGGAGCATTGTGATGACAAGGCCCATGGCGAATTGTGATGACAGATGTCAGGTGGCATTTTGATGATAGTGGTCATCTAGAATTGTGATGAAATGTATCATGGAGTACTGTGATGACAGGGGCCATGGAGGATTGTGATGACAAGTGTCAAGGAGCATTGTGGTGACACGGGGATGTAGCATTATGTTGACAAGAGTTCTGGAGCATTGTGATGACTAGTGAATGAAGCAATGTGATTACAGGGGCCATAGAGCATTGTGATGACAAGGGTCATTGAGCATTGTGATGACAGGGGTCATGGAGCATTGTGATGACAAGGAACATGTCGAATTGTGATGACAGGGTTCATGGGGCATGGTGATGACAGGTGGCATGGAACAATGTGATGAAAATGGTCCTGGAGCATTGTGATGACAGCGGTCACGGAGAATTGTGATGACAGTAATTATGGAGCATTGTGATGACTAGGGTCATGGAGCATTGTGATGACAGGGGTCAGTGAACATTGTGACGACAAGGTTCATGAAGCATTGTGATGACAGGGGTCAGTGAACATTGTGACGACAATGTTCATGAAGCATTGTGATGACAAGGGCTTGGAGCTTTGTGATGAAATGGGTCATCGAGAATTGTGATGACAGGGGTCATGGAGCATTGCGTTGACATGGGTATGGAGCATTGTAATGAGAAGAGATCTGGAGCATTGTAATGACAAGGGAATGGAGCATTTTGAGTACAGGGGCCAAGGAGCATTGTGCTGACAAGTGCATGGTGCATTGTGATGAGAAGTGGTATGGACCATTGTGATGAAAATGTTACTGGAGCATTGTGAAGAAAGCGGACATGGATCATTGTGATGACAGGGTTCATGGAGCTTTGTGATGACAAGGGCCAGGGAGCATGGTGATGACAAGTGTCATGGAATATTTTGCTGACAGGAATCATGGAGCATTGTTATGAGTGGGGCCAGGAGCATTGTGATGAAAGACGTCATGGGGCATTTTTATGACAGCGGTCATGGAGCATTGTGATGAAAGGGATCATGGAACAATGTGATTACAGGGGCCATGGAGCATTGTGAATACATAGGACATAGAGCATTGTGATGAGAGGTGTCATGGAGCATTGTGATGAATGTGGTCATGGATCATTTTGATGAAATGTGACCTGGAACATTGTGATGACACGGTTCATGGAGCACTATGATGACAAGGGCAATGGCGAATTGTGATGACTGGTGTCACGGGGAAATGTGATGACAGTGGTCATCTAGAATTGTCATGAAAGGTATCATGGAGCACTGTGATGTCAAGGACTATGGAGCATTGTGATGACATAGTCCATGGAACATTGTGATGAAAAGTGTTATGGAACATTGTGATGACACGGGCATGGAGCATTGTGATGACAAGTGTCATCGAGCATTGTGATGACAGTGGCCCTGGAGCATTGTGTTGACACGAGCATTGAGCACTGTGATGAGGAGAGATCTGGAGCATTATGATGACAAGGACATGGAGCATTTTGATTACAGGGCCAAGGAGCATTGTGCTGACAAGGCTTTGTGCATTGTGATGACAAGAGGCATGGAGCATTGTCATGAAAGTTGTCATTTACCATTGTGATTACATGTGTCCCGGAAACTTGTGATGACACAGTTCAAGGAACATTGTGATGACAAGGGCCAGGACGAATTGTGATATAAGGTGTCACGGGACATTTTGATGAGAGTGGTCATCTAGCATTGTGATGAAAGGTATCATGGAGCACTGTGATGACAGGGGCCATGTAGCATTCTGATGACCAAGGCCATGGAGCATTGTGATGACACGGGCATGGGACATTATGATGATAAGAGGTCTGGAGCATTGTGATGACAAGGGCATGGAGCATCGTGATGACAAGGGCCATCCAGCATTTTCAAGACAGTTGGCATGGAGCATTGAAATGACAAAGGCCATGGAGCATTGTGATGACAGGGGTCAAGGGCATTGTGATGAGAGGGTGAATGGAGCATTGTGATGAAAATTGTTCTGGAGCATTGTGATGACATCGGTCACGGAGAACAGTGACGACAGGGATCATGCAACATTGTGATGACAACGGCATGGAGCATTGTGAAGACATGGGTCATCGAGCATTGTGATGACCAGGGTCATGGAGCATTGTGTTGACACAGGCATGGAGCATTGTGATGAGAAGAGAACTGGAGCATTGTGATGACAAGGGCATGGACCATTGGATTATAGGGGCCAAGGAGCACTCTGCTGAGAAGGGCATGGTGTATTGTGATGAAAAGGGCATGGAGAATTGTGATGACATGGACAGGGAACATTGTGATCACAAAGGTCATGGAAAATTGTGATGACAAGTGTCATGGAACATTGTGCTGACAGGGATCATGGAGCATTGTGATGAGAAAGGTTTTCGAGCATTGTGATGACAGGTGTCATGGGGCATTGTGATGACAGTGGTCATGGAGCAGTGTGATGAAAGGTGTCATGGAGCGCTGTGATTACAGGGGCCATGGAGCATTGTGATGAGCAACGGCAATGGAGCATTGAGATGACAGGGGCAATGGAGCCTGGTGATGAAAACTGTCCTGGAACCTTGTGATGACACGGTTCATGGAGCATTGTGATGGCATGGGCCATGGTGAATTGTGATGACAGGCGTCATGGGGCATTGGGATGACAGGGCGCATGGAGCATTGCAGTGAATGTGGTCATGGAGCATTGTGATGAAAAGCACCATGGAGCATTGGGGGGACAGGGGGCATGGAGCATTGCAGTGAATGTGGTCATAGAGCATTGTGATGAAAAGCACCATGGAGCATTGTGATGACAAAGGCCATAGAGCATGGTGATGACACTAGTCATGGAGCACTGTGATGACAAGGGAATGGAACATTTTGATAACATGAGATCTGGAGCATAGTGAGGACAAGTGTCATGGAACATTGTGATGAATGTGATCATGGAGCAATGTGATTACATGGGCCAAGGAGCAATGTGAATACATAGGCCATGGAGCATTGTGATGACAGGGGTCATGGAACATTGTGATGAATGAGGTCATGGATCATTGTGATGACAAGTGTCATGGAATATTGTGATGACACGGCTCATGGAACATTGTGATGACAAGGGCCATGGCGAATTGTGGTGACAAGTGTCATGGGGCACTGTGATGAGAGTGGTCACCTAGGATTGTGATGAAAGGTATCATGGAGCACTGTGATGACAGGGGCCGTGGAGCATTGTGATGACAAATGCCATGAAGCATTGTGAAGACAAGTGTCATGGAGCATTGTATGACATTTGCATGGAGCATTATGATGACAAGAGTTCTGGAGCATTATGATGACAAAGGCATGGAGCATTGTGATTACAGGGGCCATGGAGCTTTGTGATGACATTGGCAGGGATCACTGTGATGGCAGTTGTCATGGATTGTTGTGATGACAACTGTCATGGAACACTGTGGTGACAGGGGTCATGGAGCATTCTGAGTACATAGGCCATGGAGCCTTGTTATGTCGGGGTCATGGGAATTGTAATGAAAATTGTCATGGACCATTGTGATGACAAGGTTCATGGAGCATTGTGAAGACAAGGGCCATGGCGAATTGTGATGACAGGTGTCATGGAGCATTTTGATGAAAATGGCCATGGAATATTCTGATGACAAGAGTCAGGGACCATTGTGAAGACAAGGGCATCGAGCATTATGATGACAAGAGTTCTGGAGCATTGTGATGCCAAAGGCATGGAGCATTGTGATTACAGGGGCCATGGAGCATTGTGATGACAATGGCATGGAGCATTGTGATGAAAGTGGTACTGGAGCATTGTGAGGAAAGGGGTCATGGATCATTGTGATGACAAGGGTCATGGAGATTTTTGATGACAAGGGCCATGGAGGATTGTGATGACAAGGGTCAGGGGGCATTGTGATGACATGGGGCATGGAACACTGTGCTGAAAGTTGTCGTGGAGAATTGTGAAGAAAAGCACCATGGAGCATTGTGACGTCTAGAGCCATGGAGCATTGTAATGACAAGTATCATGGAGAATTGTGATGCCATGGGTCATGGAGCATTGTGATGACACGGTCATGGAACATTGTGCTGACAGGGATCATGGAGCATTGTGATGGGTGTGGCCTTGGAGCTTTGTGATGACAGGCATCATTGGGCATTTTGATAACAGTGGGCATCTAGCATTGTGATGAAAGGTATCATGGAGCACTGGATGACAGTGGCCATGGAGTATTGTGATGACAAAGGCATTGGAGCATTGTGATGACACCTGCATGGAGCATTATGATGACAAGAGTTCTGGAGCATTGTGATGACCAGGGCATGGAGCATTGTGATTACAAGGTTCATCGAGCATTGTGATGACAGTGGTCATGGAATGTTGTGATGTCAACGGCCATGGCGCCTTGTGAGCACAAGTGTCATGAGGCATTGTAATGACAGTGCTCATGGAGCATTGTGATGAAAGGGATCACGGTGTAATGTGATTACAGGGGCCATGGAGAATGGTGAAATCATAGGGCATGGAGCATTGTGATGACAGGGGTCATGAATCATTGTGATGATAGTGGTCATGGATCACTGTGATGACAAATTTCCTGAAACATTGTGATGACACGGTTCAGGGAGCATTGTGATGACAAGGGCCATGGCGAATTGTGATGACAGATGTCAGGTGGCATTGTGATGATAGTGGTCATCTAGAATTGTGATGAAATGTATCATGGAATACTGTGATGACAGGGGCCATGGAGCATTGTGATGACAAGTGTCAAGGAGCATTGTGGTGACACGGGGATGGAGCATTATGTTGACAAGAGTTCTGGAGCATTGTGATGACTAGTGAACTAAGCAATGTGCTTACAGGGGCCATGGAGCATTGTGATGACAAAGAACATGGCGAATTGTGATGACAGGGTTCATGGGGCATGGTGATGACAGGGGGCATGGAACATTGTGATGAAAATGGTCCTGGAGCATTGTGATGACAGCGGTCACAGAGAATTGTGATGCCAGTAATTATGCAGCATTGTGATGACTAGGGTCATGGAGCATTGTGATGACAGGGGTCAGTGAACATTGTGACGACAAGGTTCATGAAGCATTGTGATGACAGGGGTCAGTGAACATTGTGACAACAATGTTCATGAAGCATTGTGATGACAAGGGCTTGGAGCATTGTGATGAAATGGGTCAACGAGAATTGTGATGACAGGGGTCATGGAGCATTGCGTTGACATGTGTATGGAGCATTGTAATGAGAAGAGATCTGGATCATTGTAATGACAAGGGAATGGAGCATTTTGAGTACAGGGGCCAAGGAGCATTGTGCTGACAAGTGCATGGTGCCTTGTGATGAGAAGTGGTATGGACCATTGTGATGAAAATGTTACTGGAGCATTGTGAAGAAAGCGGACATGGATCATTGTGATGACAGTGTTCATGGAGCTTTGTGATGACAAGGGCCAGGGAGCATGGTGATGACAAGTGTCATGGAATATTTTCCTGACAGGAATCATGGAGCATTGTTATGAGTGGGGCCAGGAGCATTGTGATGAAAGACGTCATGGGGCATTTTTATGACAGCGGTCATGGAGCATTGTGATGAAAGGGATCATGGAACAATGTGATTACAGGGGCCATGGAGCATTGTGAATACATAGGACATAGAGCATTGTGATGAGAGGTGTCATGGAGCATTGTGATGAATGTGGTCATGGATCATTTTGATGAAATGTGACCTGGAACATTGTGATGACACGGTTCATGGAGCACTATGATCACAAGGGCCATGGCGAATTGTGATGACAGGTGTCACGGGGAAATGTGATGACAGTGGTCATCTAGAATTGTCATGAAAGGTATCATGGAGCACTGTGATGACAAGGACTATGGAGCATTGTGATGACATAGGCCATGGAACATTGTGATGAAAAGTGTTATGGAACATTGTGATGACACGGGCATGGAGCATTGTGATGACAAGGGTCATCGAGCATTGTGATGACAGGGGCCCTGGAGCATTGTGTTGACACGAGCATTGAGCACTGTGATGAGAAGAGATCTGGAGCATTGTGATGACAAGGGCATGGAGCATTTTGATTACAGGGCCAAGGAACATTGTGCTAACAAGGCACTGTGCATTGTGATGACAAATGGCATGGAGCATTGTGATGAAAGTTGTAATTGACCATTGTGATTACATGTGTCCTGGAAACTTGTGATGACACAGTTCAAGGAGCATTGTGATGACAAGGAACATGGCGAATTGTGATGACAGGGTTCATGGGGCATTGTGATGACACGGGGCATGGAACATTGTGATGAAAATGGTCCTGGAGCATTGTGATGACAGCGGTCATGGACAATTGTGATTACAGTAATTATGCAGCATTGTGATGACTAGGGTCATGGAGCATTGTGATGACAGGGGTCAGTGAACATTGTGAAGACAAGGTTCATGAAGCATTGTGATGACAGGGGTCAGTGAACATTGTGACGACAATGTTCATGAAGCATTGTGATGACAAGGGCTTGGAGCATTGTGATGAAATGGGTCAACGAGAATTGTGATGACAGGGGTCATGGAGCATTGCGTTGACATGGGTATGGAGCGTTGTAATGAGAAGAGATCTGGAGCATTGTAATGACAAGGGAATGGAGCATTTTGAGTACAGGGGCCAAGGAGCATTGTGCTGACAAGTGCATGGTGCATTGTGATGAGAAGTGTTATGGACCATTGTGATGAAAATGTTACTGGAGCATTGTGAAGAAAGCGGACATGGATCATTGTGATGACAGGGTTCATGGAGCTTTGTGATGTCAAGGGCCAGGGAGCATGGTGATGACAAGTGTCATGGAATATTTTGCTGACAGGAATCATGGAGCATTGTTATGAGTGGGGCCAGGAGCATTGTGATGAAAGACGTCATGGGGCATTTTTATGACAGCGGTCATGGAGCATTGTGATGAAAGGGATCATGGAACAATGTGATTACAGGGGCCATGGAGCATTGTGAATACATAGGACATAGAGCATTGTGATGAGAGGTTTCATGGAGCATTGTGATGAATGTGGTCATGGATCATTTTGATGAAATGTGACCTGGAACATTGTGATGACACGGTTCATGGAGCACTATGATGACAAGGGCAATGGCAAATTGTGATGACAGGTGTCACGGGGAAATGTGATGACAGTGGTCATCTAGAATTGTCATGAAAGGTATCATGGAGCACTGTGATGTCAAGGACTATGGAGCATTGTGATGACATAGTCCATGGAACATTGTGATGAAAAGTGTTATGGAACATTGTGATGACACGGGCATGGAGCATTGTGATGACAGGGGCCCTGGAGCATTGTGTTGACACGAGCATTGAGCACTGTGATGAGAAGAGATCTGGAGCATTATGATGACAAGGACATGGAGAATTTTGATTAGAGGGCCAAGGAGCATTGTGCTGACAAGTCTTTGTGCATTGTGATGACAAGTGGCATGGAGCATTGTCATGAAAGTTGTCATTTACCATTGTGATTACATGTGTCCCGGAAACTTGTGATGACACAGTTCAGGGAGCATTGTGATGACAAGGGCCAGGACGAGTTGTGATATAAGGTGTCACGGGGCATTTTGATGAGAGTGGTCGTCTAGCATTGTGATGAAAGGTATCATGGAGCACTGTGATGACAGGGGCCATGTAGCATTCTGATGACCAAGGCCATGGAGCATTGTGATGACACGGGCATGGGACATTATGATGATAAGAGGTCTGGAGCATTGTGATGACAAGGGCATGGAGCATTGTGATGACAAGGGCCATCCAGCATTTTCAAGACAGTTGGCATGGAGCATTGAAATTACAAAGGCCATGGAGCATTGTGATGACAGGGGTCAAGGGCATTGTGATGAGAGGGTGAATGGAGCATTGTGATGAAAATTATTCTGGAGCATTGTGATGACATTGGTCACGGAGAACAGTGACGACAGGGATCATGCAACATTGTGATGACAACGGCATGGAGCATTGAGAAGACATGGGTCATCGAGCATTGTGATGACCAGGGTCATGGAGCATTGTGTTGACACAGGCATGGAGCATTGTGATGAGAAGAGAACTGGAGCATTGTGATGACAAGGGCATGGACCATTGGATTATAGGGGCCAAGGAGCACTGTGCTGACAAGGGCATGGTGTATTGTGATGAAAAGGGCATGGAGAATTGTGATGACATGGACAGGGAACATTGTGATCACAGAGGTCATGGAAAATTGTGATGACAAGTGTCATGGAACATTGTGCTGACAGGGATCATGGAGCTTTGTGATGAGAAAGGTTTTCGAGCATTATGATGACAGGTGTCATGGGGCATTGTGATGACAGTGGTCATGGAGCAGTGTGATGAAAGGTGTCATGGAGCGCTGTGATTACAGGGGCCATGGAGCATTGTGATGAGCAACGGCAATGGAGCATTGAGATGACAGGGGCAATGGAGCCTGGTGATGAAAACTGTCCTGGAACCTTGTGACGACACGGTTCATGGAGCATTGTGATGGCATGGGCCATGGCGAATTGTGATGACAGGCGTCATGGGGCATTGGGATGACAGGGCGCATGGAGCATTGCAGTGAATGTGGTCATGGAGCATTGTGATGAAAAGCACCATGGAGCATTGGGAGGACAGGGGGCATGGAGCATTGCAGTGAATGTGGTCATAGAGCATTGTGATGAAAAGCACCATGGAGCATTGTGATGACAAGGGCCATAGAGCATGGTGATGACACTAGTCATGGAGCATTGTGATGACAAGGGAATGGAGCATTTTGATAACATGAGATCTGGAGCATAGTGAGAACAAGTGTCATGGAACATTGTGATGAATGTGATCATGGAGCAATGTGATTACATGGGCCAAGGAGCAATGTGAATACATAGGCCATGGAGCATTGTGATGACATGGGTCATGGAACATTGTGATGAATGAGGTCATGGATCATTGTGATGACAAGTGTCATGGAATATTGTGATGACACGGCTCATGGAACATTGTGATGACAAGGGCCATGGCGAATTGTGGTGACAAGTGTCATGGGGCACTGTGATGAGAGTGGTCAAATAGGATTGTGATGAAAGGTATCATGGAGCACTGTGATGACAGGGGCCGTGGAGCATTGTGATGACAAATGCCATGAAGCATTGTGAAGACAAGTGTCATGGAGCATTGTATGACATTTGCATGGAGCATTATGATGACAAGAGTTCTGGAGCATTATGATGACAAAGGCATGGAGCATTGTGATTACAGGGGCCATGGAGCTTTGTGATGACATTGGCAGGGATCACTGTGATGACAGTTGTCATGGATTGTTGTGATGACAACTGTCATGGAACACTGTGGTGACAGGGGTCATGGAGCATTCTGAGTACATAGGCCATGGAGCCTTGTTATGTCGGGGTCATGGGAATTGTAATGAAAATTGTCATGGATCATTGTGATGACAAGTGTCCCGGACCATTGTGATGACAAGGTTCATGGAGCATTGTGAAGACAAGGGCCATGGCGAATTGTGATGACAGGTGTCATGGAGCATTTTGATGAAAATGGCCATGGAACATTCTGATGACAAGACTCAGGGACCATTGTGAAGACAAGGGCATCGAGCATTATGATGACAAGAGTTCTGGAGCATTGTGATGCCAAAGGCATGGAGCATTGTGATTACAGGGGCCATGGAGCATTGTGATGACAATGGCATGGAGCATTGTGATGAAAGTGGTACTGGAGCATTGTGAGGAAAGGGGTCATGGATCATTGTGATGACAAGGGTCATGGAGATTTGTGATGACAAGGGCCATGGAGGATTGTGATGACAAGGGTCAGGGGGCATTGTGATGACATGGGGCATGGAACACTGTGCTGAAATTTGTCGTGGAGAATTGTGAAGAAAAGCACCATGGAGCATTGTGACGTCTAGAGACATGGAGCATTGTAATGACAAGTATCATGGAGAATTGTGATGCCATGGGTCATGGAGCATTGTGATGACACGGTCATGGAACATTGTGCTGACAGGGATCATGGAGCATTGTGATGGGTGTGGCCTTGGAGCTTTGTGATGACAGGCATCATTGGGCATTTTGATAACAGTGGGCATCTAGCATTGTGATGAAAGGTATCATGGAGCACTGGATGACAGTGGCCATGGAGTATTGTGATGACAAAGGCATTGGAGCATTGTGATGACACCTGCATGGAGCATTATGATGACAAGAGTTCTGGAGCATTGTGATGACCAGGGCATGGAGCATTGTGATTACAAGGTTCATCGAGCATTGTGATGACAGTGGTCATGGAATGTTGTGATGTCAACGGCCATGGCGCCTTGTGAGCACAGGTGTCATGAGGCATTGTAATGACAGTGCTCATGGAGCATTGTGATGAAAGGGATCACGGTGTAATGTGATTACAGGGGCCATGGAGAATGGTGAAATCATAGGGCATGGAGCATTGTGATGACAGGGGTCATGAATCATTGTGATGATAGTGGTCATGGATCACTGTGATGACAAATTTCCTGAAACATTGTGATGACACAGTTCAGGGAGCATTGTGATGACAAGGGCCATGGCGAATTGTGATGACAGATGTCAGGTGGCATTGTGATGATAGTGGTCATCTAGAATTGTGATGAAATGTATCATGGAATACTGTGATGACAGGGGCCATGGAGCATTGTGATGACAAGTGTCAAGGAGCATTGTGGTGACACGGGGATGGAGCATTATGTTGACAAGAGTTCTGGAGCATTGTGATGACTAGTGAACTAAGCAATGTGATTACAGGGGCCATGGAGCATTGTGATGACAAGGGTCATCGAGCATTGTGATGACAGGGGTCATGGAGCATTGTGATGACAAAGAACATGGCGAATTGTGATGACAGGGTTCATGGGGCATGGTGATGACAGGGGGCATGGAACATTGTGATGAAAATGGTCCTGGAGCATTGTGATGACAGCGGTCACAGAGAATTGTGATGACAGTAATTATGCAGCATTGTGATGACTAGGGTCATGGAGCATTGTGATGACAGGGGTCAGTGAACATTGTGACGACAAGGTTCATGAAGCATTGTGATGACAGGGGTCAGTGAACATTGTGACGACAATGTTCATGAAGCATTGTGATGACAAGGGCTTGGAGCATTGTGATGAAATGGGTCAACGAGAATTGTGATGACAGGGGTCATGGAGCATTGCGTTGATATGGGTATGGAGCATTGTAATGAGAAGAGATCTGGAGCATTGTAATGACAAGGGAATGGAGCATTTTGAGTACAGGGGCCAAGGAGCATTGTGCTGACAAGTGCATGGTGCATTGTGATGAGAAGTGGTATGGACAATTTTGATGAAAATGTTACTGGAGCATTGTGAAGAAAGTGGTCATGGATCACTGTGATGACAGGGTTCATGGAGCTTTGTGATGACAAGGGCCATGGAGCATGGTGATGAAAGGGGTCATGGGGCATTGTGATGACAGGTGGCATTGGGAATTGTGATGAAAGGGTCATGGAGCACTCTGATGAAAGTTTTCCTGGAGCATTGTGATGAAAAGAACCATGGATTATTGTGATGACAAGTGCCATGGAGCATTGTGATGAAAAGTGTCATGGAATATTTTGCTGACAGGAATCATGGAGCATTGTGCTGAGTGGGGCCAGGAGCATTGTGACGAACGACGTCATGGGGCATTGTTATGACAGCGGTCATGGAGCATTGTGATGTCGGGCTCATGGGAATTGTAATGAAAATTGTCATGGATCATTTTGATGACAAGTGTCCCAGAACATTGTGATGACAACGTTCATGGAGCATTGTTAACACAAGGGCCATGGCGAATTGTGATGACAGGTGTCATGGAGCATTTTGATGACAATGGCCATGGAACATTCTGATGACAAGTGTCATGGACAATTGTGAAGACAAGGGCATGGAGCATTATGATGACAAGAGTTCTGGAGCATTGTGATGCCAAAGGCATGGAGCATTGTGATTACAGGGGCCCTGGAGCATTGTGATGACAGGGGTCACGGGGCATTGTGATGACAAGGGCCATGGAACATTTGTATGACAGTGGTCATAAGGCATTTTGAATGATAGGGGCCATGAAACATTGTGATGACAAGAGTCATGGTGACTTGTGATGACAGGGAGTATGGAGCTTTGTGATTTCACAGGCATGTAGCATTTTAGACAAGGGTCATGGAGCATTGTGATGAAAGGGGTCATGGAGCATTGTGATGATAAGGGCATGGAGCATTGTGATGACAATGGCATGGAGCATTGCGATGACAAAGGTCATGGAGCCTTGTGATGACACGGGTTATGGAGCATTGTGATGACAAGGGCGTGGAGCATTGTGATGACAGTGGTCATGGAACATTGTGACGGTAAGGGCATCGAGCCGAGTAGGGGACAGTCTAGCGGCCTTGGGACTAAATTCAATGCCTGAATTAGGCCAGCATAAGGTCTTTAGTTAGCATAAGAGGTAGGACATTAGCTCAGGACAGGGTTAGGGTAAAGGCTTGGAATCGTGTCAGGAAATGACCTAAGGATAGTGTGAAGACCTTTGTTACTGAGACTCTCAGGGACTTCTTCAGAAGCAGTGTTAGGGCTTCAGGTAGGGACAGCATCAGGGCCTGACTTAGGGAGAGCGACAGGGCCTGAGTGAGGCCTAATGTCAGGCCCTTAGCTGGGGACACTGTCAGGGAATGACTTAGGAGCAGCATCAGTGCCTTTGTTGGATCAGCTTTAGGCTCTTAGTTAAAGACATGACCGGAGCCCTAGTTAGTCACAGTGTCAAGGCCTCAGTTAGGGAAAGCTTCAGGGTCTGAGTTACAGACAGCCTCAGGTCTTCACTTAAAGACAGCGACAGGGCTTTCTTAGGGACAGTGTCTGGACCTTGGTTAGAAATGAGTCAGAATATTAGCTCAGGAGAGTGTCAGGATTTTAGTTATTGCTGGCAGCAGGGACTATATTAAGGACAGATTCCGGGCCTTTGTTAGATTCAGTGACATGGCCTTAGTTAGGAGTAGTCAGGGCCTTAGTTAGGGAGAGCATTAGGGTTTCAGTTAGCATAAGATGCAGGAGATTATCTCGGGACAGAGTCAGGTTCCAGGCCAGAGATAGTGAAAGGAAATGACCAAGGGATAACGAGAAGACCTTAGTTATTCAGAGCATCAGGGCCTTAGTTAGCAGCAGCGTGAGCGCCTTAATCAGGACCAGCGCCAGGGCTTGATGTATGGACAGCATCAGAGCCTAACTAAGGTACAGCAACAGGGCCTAAGTGAGGCCTATCTTTAGGGCCTGAGTAAGGGACAGTATCAGGGCATGACTTAGGAGCAGCATAAAGGCCTCTGTAGGATCAGCATTAGGGTCTTGGTTAAAGCTATTATCAGGGCCTCCGTTAGGGATAGCCTCAAGGCCTCACTTAGGGACAGCGTCAGGGCTTACTTTGGGAAAGTTTCAGGACCTTGGTAAGACATGGGTCAGGCTATTAGCTCAGGATAATATCAGGTGTTCAGATATTGACGGCAGCAGGGCCTTAGTTAGAGGCAGTGTCAGGGCCTAAGTTAGGACTAGCATCAGAGCCTTTGTTAGGTACAGTGTCAGTGACTGAGTTAGGTGTAGTGTCAGAGCCTTAGTTAGGGACAGTGTCAGGGCCTGCATTAGGACGAGCCTCCAGGCCCCAGTTAGGGACAGGTTCACGGCCTCGGACCTAAATTCAGGGCCTCATTTACGGACAGAATCAGGGATTTAGCTAGCATAAGGGGATCTACAGCTGAAAGCAACCTGAACACCACCACAGGCAGATGCACAAGTGAACCATGCACGCTCCTATGAAGGAATATTCCACAGCAGTTGAGTACATTTTGTTTAAAGTTAGTAACACTATAAAAATTATGTTTTGAAGAAAACTATATTCAGAAGATGAAAGAATCTCGTTCTAAAGACTCTCTTTAGCTCATCTCGACATTAGCTAAAGAGAAGGTTAGGTTAAGGTCTAGGGAGAGTGTCAGGAAATGACCTAGGGATAGTGTCAAGACCTTAGTTACTTAGCACATCAGGACCTAATTTAGGAGCAGTGAGTGTCAGGGCTTCGGGTAGGAACAGCGTCAGAGCCTGACTTAGGGAGTGGGACAGGGCCTGAGTGAGGCCTAGCGTCACGGCCTTAGCTAGAGACAGTGTCAGGGCATGACTTAGGAGCAGCATAAGAGCCACGGTAGGATCAGCCTCAGGGGCTATGTTAAAGATATTATCAGGGCCTCTATTAGGGACAGCCTCAAGGCCTCACTTAGAGACAGCATCAGGGCTTCCTTAGGGACAGTTTCAGGACCTTGGTAAGAGATGGGTCAAGAAATTAGCTCAGGATAGTGTCAGGACTTTAGATATTGACGGCAGCAGGGCCTTAGTTAGGGACAGTGTCAGGCCCTGAATTAGGACGAACATCGAGGCCTTAGGTACGGACAGGATCACAGCCTCGAGAGTAATTTTAGGCCCTTAGTTAAGGACAGCAGCAGGGCTGTAGTTAGCATAAGAGGCACGACATTTGCTAGGGACAGGGTCAGGTTATGGTCTAGGGATAGTGTCAGGAAAGGACCTAAGCATAGTCTCAAAACCTTAGTTACTGAGAGTATCAGATCCTTATTTAGAACCAGTGTCAGGGCTTCAGGTAGGGACAGCATCAGAGCCTGACTTAGGGAGAGCGTTAGGGTCTGAGTGAGGCCTAGCATCAGACACTTAGTGGGGGACACTATCAAGGCATGACTTAGGAGCAGCATCAGGGTCTCTGTTGGATCAGCCTTAGGGTCTTAGTTAAAGGCATGTTCAGGGTCTGAGTTAGTCACAGCATCAAGGCCTGAGTTAGTTAGGGAAAGCTTCAGGGCCTCACTTAGGGATAGCGTCAGGGCTTACTTTGGGACAGTGTCAGGACCTTGGTAAGACATGGGACAGGTTATTAGCTCCGGATAATGTCAGGACTTTAGATGTTGATGGCAGCAGCCCTTAGTTAGAGACAGTGTCAGGCCCTGAGTTACGACTAGCATCAGAGCCTTTGTTAGATACAATGTACGGGACTGAATTAGGAGTAGAGTCAGGGCCTTAGTTAGTGACAGTGTCAGGGCCTGACTTAGGGAGAGCGACAGGGCCTGAGTGAGGCTTAGCATCAGGCCCTTAGCTGGGCACACTGTCAGGGCATGACTTTGGAGCAGCATCAGCGTCTTTGCTGGATCAGCATTAAGGTCTTCGTTAGGTACATGATCAGGGCCTGAATTAGTCAGAGCGTCAAGGCTTCAGTTAAGGAAAGCTTCAGGGCCTGAGGTAGGGACAGCCTCAGGTCTTCACTTAGGGACAGCGTCAGGGCTTACTTTGGGACAGTTTCAGGACCTTGGAAAGACATAGGTCAGGATATTAGCTCAGGATAATGTCAGGACTTTTGATAGTGATGGCAGCAGGGCCTTAGTTACAGACGGTTTCAGGGCCTGAGTTAGGCCTAGCATCAGAGACTTTGTTAGGTACAGTGTAAGGGACTGAGTTAGGAGTAGTGTCAGGGCCTTGCTTAGGGACAGTGTCAGGGTCTGATTTAGGTGTACTGTCTGAGACCTAGTTAGGGACAGTGCTAGGGCCTGAGTTAGGATTAGTGTCAAGGCCTTATTTAGGACCAATTTCAGGGCCTTAGTTTGGACTAGCATCAGAGCCATTGTTAGGAATCGTATGAGGGCCTGAGTTAGGCATACTATCAGGGCCTTAGTTAGGGACAGTTTTAGGGCCTGAGTTAGGATTGGTGTCAAGGCCTTATTTAGGACCAATTTTAGGGCTTTAGTTTGGACTAGCAACAAAGCCTTTGTTAGGTATCATGTCGGGGCCTCCGTTAGGTGTAGTGTCAGGGCCATTGTTAGGGACAGTATCAGGGCCTGACTTAGGAGAAGGTCAGGGCCTTAGCCAGGGAAAGTGTCAGGGCCTTAGTTAGGGACATTATCAGGGCCTGAATTAGCAGTAGTGTCAAAAGTCCTTAGTGAGGAGAGAAAGGAGTAAGTCAGGACTCAGGCCCTGACACTGTTCTTAAATAAGGCCCTGACATTACCTGTAACACAGGTCCTGATCTGATTCCTATCATAGGCGCTGATGTTGGACTTAACTAAGGCCCTGACACTGGTCCTAAGTACAGCTGTGACACTACTCTTAACTCAGGCCCTGACACTGTCCCTAACAAAGCCTCTGGCACTACTCCTAAATCAGGCACTGACACTCTCCCTAACTAAGGCCCTGACATACACCTAACTCAGTCCCTGACACTGTCTCTAACTAAGGCCCTGATACTACTCCAAACTCAGCACTGACACTGTCACTAACTAAGGCCCCGACACTATTCATAGCTCACGCCCTAACACAACTCCTAAATCATGCCCTGACAATGTCCCTAACTAAGGCCCTGACACTATTCCTAACTCAGGCGCTGACACAATACTTAAGGAAGGCCCTGACATTACTCCTAACTCAGGCCCTGAAAAGGTCCCTAACTAAGGCCGACACAACTCCTAACTCAGGCACTAACACTGTCCCTAAATAAGGCCCTGAAACTATTCCTAACTGAGGCGCTGATACAATAACTAACGAAGGCACTGATGCTACTCCTAACTAAGGCCCTGACACTACTCCTATCTCAAGCAATGACACTGTCCCTAACTTAGGCCCTGACTCTACTCCTGACTCAGGCACTGACACTGGCCCTAACTTAGGCCGTGACACTACTCCTAACTAAGCAACTGACACTGTCCCTAACTAAGGCCCGGACACTACTCCTTACTCAGGCACTGACAATGTCACTAACTAAGGCTGTGACACTACTCCCAAAATAGACACTGAGACTGTCCCTAAATATGCCCTGACAGTACTCTGAACTCAGGCACTGACACTCTCCTTAACTAAGGCCCTGATACTACTTCCACCTCAGGCACTGACACTCTCCCTAAGTAAGCCCTGACATTACTCCCAATTCCGGCATTGACACTTTTGCTAACTAAGGCCCTGAAACTACTCACAACTGAGGCCCTTACACTGTTACTAACTACCGGTCTGAGACTACTCCTAACTCAGGCCCTGGCACTGTCCGTAACTTAGGCTCTGGCACTATTCCTAACTCAGACACTGACGCTGTCCCTTAACTAAGGGTCTGACCCTACTCCCAACTCAGACAGTGACACTCTCCCTAATTAAGGCCTTGACACTACTCTTAACTCAGGCCCTGACACAGTCCATAATAAAGACCCTGAAACTAATCCCAACTCAGGCCCTGGCACTGTCTGTAACTAAGGGACTGACACTACTCCCATCTCAGCAACTGACACCATCCCTAACTATGGCCCTGACACTACTCCCAACTCAAGCACTGGCGCTGTCTCTAACTAAGGCACTGGCACTACTCCCAACTCAGGCACTGACACTCTCCCTAATTAATGTCCTGACACTACTCTCAACTCAGGCACTGACACTGTCCCTAACTAAGGCCCTGACACTACTCCTAATGCAGGCACTGACACTACCGTAAATAAGGCCCTGACTCCACTCCTAACTCAGGCACTGTCACTGTCACTACATAAGGCCATTACACTTCTCTTAATTCAACAACTGACACTCTCCGTAACTAAGGCTTTGACACAATACTTAACTCATGCCCTGACACTGACCTTAACTAAGACCCCGAGAGTACTCCCAAGTCAGTCACTGACACTGTTCCTAACTACGGCTCAGAGACTACTCCCAATTCAGGCCCTGACACTGTCCCTAACTAAGGCACTGATATTAGTCCCAACTCAGGCAATGACACTGTCCCTAACTAAGGCCCTGACATTACTCCCAACTTAGGCACTGTCACTGTCCCTAACTAAGGCCCTGACACTACTCCCAACTCAGGCACTGACACTGTCCATAACTAATGTCCTGACACAACTCCCAACTCAGGCACTGACATTGTTCCTAACAAAGACCCTGACACTAATCCCAACAAAGGCACTGAGACTGTCCCGAAATACGCCCTGACAGTACTCCCAACTCAGGCACTGACACTGTCCCTAACTAAGGCCCTGACACTACTCCCAAACTAGGCACTGACATTGTCCCTAACTAAGGCCCTGACATTACTCTGAACTCAGGCACTAACACTGTCTCTAACTAAGGCCCTGACACTACTCTTAACTCAGGCCCTGGCACAGTCCCTAACAAAGGCCTGCCACTACCCCCAACTCTGGCACTGAGAGTGTCCCTAACTACGGCCATCACACTACTCCTAACTCAGGCACTGACGCTGTCCCTAAGTAAGGCCCTGACACTACTCCCAACGCAGGCACTGATGCTGTCTCTAACTAAGGCTCTGACACTACTCCCAACACAGGCATTGACACTGTCCCTAACTAAGGCCCTCACACTACTACTTACTTAGGCACTGACACACTACCTAACTAAGGCCCTGAGACTACTTCTACCTCAGACCCTGACACTGTCCCTAACGAAGGGCCTGATACTACTCCCTACACAGTAACTGACACTCTCCCTAACTAAGGCCTTGACACTACTTTTAACTCATGCCCTGATGCTGTCCCCAAAAAAGACCCTGAGACTATTACCAACTCAGGCACTGACACTCTCCCTAACTAAGACCCTGACACTACTACCATCACAGCCACTGACACTGTCCCTAACTAGGCCCTGACACTAATCCCAACTCAGGCACTGACACTGTCCCTAACTAAGGCCCTGACACTACTCTCAACTCCGGCACTGACACTTTCTCTAACTAGGCCCTGACACTACTCCCAACTCAGGCACTGACACTGTCCCTAACTAAGGCCCTGACATAACTCCCAAATCCGGCACTGACACTTTCTCTAACTAAGGCCTTGAAACTACTCACAACTCAGGCACTGACCCTGTCCCTAACTAGGCCCTGACACTACTCCCAACTCAGGCACTGACACTGTCCCTAACTAAGGCCCTGACATAACTCCCAACTCCGGCAATGACACTTTCTCTAAGGCCCTGAAACTACTCACAACTCAGGCCCTGACACTGTTCCTAACTACCGGTCTCAGACTACTCCTAACTTAGGCCCTGACACTATTCCTAACACAGTCAGTGACACTGTCCCTAACTAACGTCCTGAGACTATTCCTAACTCAGACCCTGACACTGTCCATAACTTAGGCCATGTCACTACTCCCAACTCAGGCACTGACGCTCTTCCTAACTAAGGGTCTGAAACTACTCCAAACTGAGTCACTGACACTCTTCCAAATTAAGGCCTTGACACTACTCTTAACTCAGGCCCTGACACTGTCCATAATAAAGACCCCGACAAAAATCCCAACTTAGGCACTGACAATGTCCGTAACTAAGGCCCTGACACTATTCCCATCTCAGCCACTGACACTGTCCCTAACTCTGGCCCTGACACTACTCCAAAAGCAAGCACTGGCACTGTCCCTAACTAAAGCACTTGCACTACTCCCAACTCGCCCTGGCGCTGTCCCTAACTAAGGCTCTGACACTACTCCCAATTCAGGCAATGACATTGTCCCTAATTGAGGCAATGAGACTAATCCCAACTCAAGCACTAAGGCTCTGGATCATTGTGATGACAAGCGCCATGGAGCATTGTGATGACAAGGGCCATGGAGAATTGTGATGACGGGTCCTGGAGCATTGTGGTGACAAGGGCCATGGAGCATTTTGAAGACAGGGGTCATGGGGCATTGTGATGAAAGTGGTCATGGAGCATTGTCATTAAAGTGGTCAAGGAACATTGTGATAAAAGTGGTCATGTAGCATTGTGATGAAAAGTGCTATGGAGAATTGGGCTGACAGGGGTCATGGAGCATTGTAATGACAAATGCGTGGAGATTTGTGATGACGAGGACCATGGAGCATTGAGATTATAAGGATCATGCAGCATTGTGATGACAGGGTCCATGGAGCATTTTAATGACAAGGGACATGAAGCATTGTGATGACAGAGGTCATGGAGCATTGTGGTGACCAGCGGCATGGAGCATTGTGATAAAAGTGGTCATGTAGCATTGTGATGAAAAGTGCTATGGAGCATTGGGATGACAGGGGTCATGGAGCATTGGGATGACAGGGGTCATCAGCATTGTGATGACAAATGCGTGGAGATTTGTGATGACGAGGATCATGGAGCATTGAGATTATAAGGATCATGCAGCATTGTGATGACAGGGGCCATGGAATATTTTAATGACAAGGGACATGGAGCATTGTGGTGACAAAAGTCATGGAGCACTGTGGTGACCAGCGGCATGGAGCATTGTGAAGAAAGGGGTACTGTAACATTGTGATGAAAGGGTCAAGGAGCATTTTGATTGCAAGGAATTTAGAGCATTGTGATGACAAGGGCCATGGAGCATTGTGATGACAGGGCTCATGTGGCATTATGATGACAGTGGTCCTGAAGCAATGTGATGAACGTTGTCATGGAGCACTGTGATTACAGGGGCCATGGAGAATTGTGATGACAAAGGCCAGGGAACATTGTGATGACAGGGCTCATGGAGCATTGTGATGAAAACGGACCTGGAGCATTGTGATGAAAGGGGTCATGGCTCATTGTGATGACAGGGGCCCTGGAACATTGTGATGACAGGGGTCACGGGGCATTGTGATGACAAGGGCCATGGAACATTTGTATGACAGTGGTCATAAGGCATTTTGAATGACAGGGGCCATGAAACATTGTGATGACAAGAGTCATGGTGACTTGTGATGACAGGGAGTATGGAGCTTTGTGATTTCACAGGCATGTAGCATTTTAGACAAGGGTCATGGAGCATTGTGATGAAAGGGGTCATGGAGCATTGTGATGATAAGGGCATGGAGCATTGTGATGACAATGGCATGGAGCATTGCGATGACAAAGGTCATGGAGCCTTGTGATGACACGGGTTATGGAGCATTGTGATGACAAGGGCGTGGAGCATTGTGATGACAGTGGTCATGGAACATTGTGACGGTAAGGGCATCGAGCCGAGTAGGGGACAGTCTAGCGGCCTTGGGACTAAATTCAATGCCTGAATTAGGCCAGCATAAGGTCTTTAGTTAGCATAAGAGGTAGGACATTAGCTCAGGACAGGGTTAGGGTAAAGGCTTGGAATCGTGTCAGGAAATGACCTAAGGATAGTGTGAAGACCTTTGTTACTGAGACTCTCAGGGACTTCTTCAGAAGCAGTGTTAGGGCTTCAGGTAGGGACAGCATCAGGGCCTGACTTAGGGAGAGCGACAGGGCCTGAGTGAGGCCTAATGTCAGGCCCTTAGCTGGGGACACTGTCAGGGAATGACTTAGGAGCAGCATCAGTGCCTTTGTTGGATCAGCTTTAGGCTCTTAGTTAAAGACATGACCGGAGCCCTAGTTAGTCACAGTGTCAAGGCCTCAGTTAGGGAAAGCTTCAGGGTCTGAGTTACAGACAGCCTCAGGTCTTCACTTAAAGACAGCGACAGGGCTTTCTTAGGGACAGTGTCTGGACCTTGGTTAGAAATGAGTCAGAATATTAGCTCAGGAGAGTGTCAGGATTTTAGTTATTGCTGGCAGCAGGGACTATATTAAGGACAGATTCCGGGCCTTTGTTAGATTCAGTGACATGGCCTTAGTTAGGAGTAGTCAGGGCCTTAGTTAGGGAGAGCATTAGGGTTTCAGTTAGCATAAGATGCAGGAGATTATCTCGGGACAGAGTCAGGTTCCAGGCCAGAGATAGTGAAAGGAAATGACCAAGGGATAACGAGAAGACCTTAGTTATTCAGAGCATCAGGGCCTTAGTTAGCAGCAGCGTGAGCGCCTTAATCAGGACCAGCGCCAGGGCTTGATGTATGGACAGCATCAGAGCCTAACTAAGGTACAGCAACAGGGCCTAAGTGAGGCCTATCTTTAGGGCCTGAGTAAGGGACAGTATCAGGGCATGACTTAGGAGCAGCATAAAGGCCTCTGTAGGATCAGCATTAGGGTCTTGGTTAAAGCTATTATCAGGGCCTCCGTTAGGGATAGCCTCAAGGCCTCACTTAGGGACAGCGTCAGGGCTTACTTT
The DNA here is from genome assembly GCF_965194825.1 of Balaenoptera physalus. NCBI lineage: Eukaryota > Metazoa > Chordata > Mammalia > Artiodactyla > Balaenopteridae > Balaenoptera > Balaenoptera physalus. The sequence continues at coordinate 43,670 of NW_028125638.1, forward strand.
GGGAAAGTTTCAGGACCTTGGTAAGACATGGGTCAGGCTATTAGCTCAGGATAATATCAGGTGTTCAGATATTGACGGCAGCAGGGCCTTAGTTAGAGGCAGTGTCAGGGCCTAAGTTAGGACTAGCATCAGAGCCTTTGTTAGGTACAGTGTCAGTGACTGAGTTAGGTGTAGTGTCAGAGCCTTAGTTAGGGACAGTGTCAGGGCCTGCATTAGGACGAGCCTCCAGGCCCCAGTTAGGGACAGGTTCAAGGCCTCGGACCTAAATTCAGGGCCTCATTTACGGACAGAATCAGGGATTTAGCTAGCATAAGGGGATCTACAGCTGAAAGCAACCTGAACACCACCACAGGCAGATGCACAAGTGAACCATGCACGCTCCTATGAAGGAATATTCCACAGCAGTTGAGTACATTTTGTTTAAAGTTAGTAACACTATAAAAATTATGTTTTGAAGAAAACTATATTCAGAAGATGAAAGAATCTCGTTCTAAAGACTCTCTTTAGCTCATCTCGACATTAGCTAAAGAGAAGGTTAGGTTAAGGTCTAGGGAGAGTGTCAGGAAATGACCTAGGGATAGTGTCAAGACCTTAGTTACTTAGCACATCAGGACCTAATTTAGGAGCAGTGAGTGTCAGGGCTTCGGGTAGGAACAGCGTCAGAGCCTGACTTAGGGAGTGGGACAGGGCCTGAGTGAGGCCTAGCGTCACGGCCTTAGCTAGAGACAGTGTCAGGGCATGACTTAGGAGCAGCATAAGAGCCACGGTAGGATCAGCCTCAGGGGCTATGTTAAAGATATTATCAGGGCCTCTATTAGGGACAGCCTCAAGGCCTCACTTAGAGACAGCATCAGGGCTTCCTTAGGGACAGTTTCAGGACCTTGGTAAGAGATGGGTCAAGAAATTAGCTCAGGATAGTGTCAGGACTTTAGATATTGACGGCAGCAGGGCCTTAGTTAGGGACAGTGTCAGGCCCTGAATTAGGACGAACATCGAGGCCTTAGGTACGGACAGGATCACAGCCTCGAGAGTAATTTTAGGCCCTTAGTTAAGGACAGCAGCAGGGCTGTAGTTAGCATAAGAGGCACGACATTTGCTAGGGACAGGGTCAGGTTATGGTCTAGGGATAGTGTCAGGAAAGGACCTAAGCATAGTCTCAAAACCTTAGTTACTGAGAGTATCAGATCCTTATTTAGAACCAGTGTCAGGGCTTCAGGTAGGGACAGCATCAGAGCCTGACTTAGGGAGAGCGTTAGGGTCTGAGTGAGGCCTAGCATCAGACACTTAGTGGGGGACACTATCAAGGCATGACTTAGGAGCAGCATCAGGGTCTCTGTTGGATCAGCCTTAGGGTCTTAGTTAAAGGCATGTTCAGGGTCTGAGTTAGTCACAGCATCAAGGCCTGAGTTAGTTAGGGAAAGCTTCAGGGCCTCACTTAGGGATAGCGTCAGGGCTTACTTTGGGACAGTGTCAGGACCTTGGTAAGACATGGGACAGGTTATTAGCTCCGGATAATGTCAGGACTTTAGATGTTGATGGCAGCAGCCCTTAGTTAGAGACAGTGTCAGGCCCTGAGTTACGACTAGCATCAGAGCCTTTGTTAGATACAATGTACGGGACTGAATTAGGAGTAGAGTCAGGGCCTTAGTTAGTGACAGTGTCAGGGCCTGACTTAGGGAGAGCGACAGGGCCTGAGTGAGGCTTAGCATCAGGCCCTTAGCTGGGCACACTGTCAGGGCATGACTTTGGAGCAGCATCAGCGTCTTTGCTGGATCAGCATTAAGGTCTTCGTTAGGTACATGATCAGGGCCTGAATTAGTCAGAGCGTCAAGGCTTCAGTTAAGGAAAGCTTCAGGGCCTGAGGTAGGGACAGCCTCAGGTCTTCACTTAGGGACAGCGTCAGGGCTTACTTTGGGACAGTTTCAGGACCTTGGAAAGACATAGGTCAGGATATTAGCTCAGGATAATGTCAGGACTTTTGATAGTGATGGCAGCAGGGCCTTAGTTACAGACGGTTTCAGGGCCTGAGTTAGGCCTAGCATCAGAGACTTTGTTAGGTACAGTGTAAGGGACTGAGTTAGGAGTAGTGTCAGGGCCTTGCTTAGGGACAGTGTCAGGGTCTGATTTAGGTGTACTGTCTGAGACCTAGTTAGGGACAGTGCTAGGGCCTGAGTTAGGATTAGTGTCAAGGCCTTATTTAGGACCAATTTCAGGGCCTTAGTTTGGACGAGCATCAGAGCCATTGTTAGGAATCGTATGAGGGCCTGAGTTAGGCATACTATCAGGGCCTTAGTTAGGGACAGTTTTAGGGCCTGAGTTAGGATTGGTGTCAAGGCCTTATTTAGGACCAATTTTAGGGCTTTAGTTTGGACTAGCAACAAAGCCTTTGTTAGGTATCATGTCGGGGCCTCCGTTAGGTGTAGTGTCAGGGCCATTGTTAGGGACAGTATCAGGGCCTGACTTAGGAGAAGGTCAGGGCCTTAGCCAGGGAAAGTGTCAGGGCCTTAGTTAGGGACATTATCAGGGCCTGAATTAGCAGTAGTGTCAAAAGTCCTTAGTGAGGAGAGAAAGGAGTAAGTCAGGACTCAGGCCCTGACACTGTTCTTAAATAAGGCCCTGACATTACCTGTAACACAGGTCCTGATCTGATTCCTATCATAGGCGCTGATGTTGGACTTAACTAAGGCCCTGACACTGGTCCTAAGTACAGCTGTGACACTACTCTTAACTCAGGCCCTGACACTGTCCCTAACAAAGCCTCTGGCACTACTCCTAAATCAGGCACTGACACTCTCCCTAACTAAGGCCCTGACATACACCTAACTCAGTCCCTGACACTGTCTCTAACTAAGGCCCTGATACTACTCCAAACTCAGCACTGACACTGTCACTAACTAAGGCCCCGACACTATTCATAGCTCACGCCCTAACACAACTCCTAAATCATGCCCTGACAATGTCCCTAACTAAGGCCCTGACACTATTCCTAACTCAGGCGCTGACACAATACTTAAGGAAGGCCCTGACATTACTCCTAACTCAGGCCCTGAAAAGGTCCCTAACTAAGGCCGACACAACTCCTAACTCAGGCACTAACACTGTCCCTAAATAAGGCCCTGAAACTATTCCTAACTGAGGCGCTGATACAATAACTAACGAAGGCACTGATGCTACTCCTAACTAAGGCCCTGACACTACTCCTATCTCAAGCAATGACACTGTCCCTAACTTAGGCCCTGACTCTACTCCTGACTCAGGCACTGACACTGGCCCTAACTTAGGCCGTGACACTACTCCTAACTAAGCAACTGACACTGTCCCTAACTAAGGCCCGGACACTACTCCTTACTCAGGCACTGACAATGTCACTAACTAAGGCTGTGACACTACTCCCAAAATAGACACTGAGACTGTCCCTAAATATGCCCTGACAGTACTCTGAACTCAGGCACTGACACTCTCCTTAACTAAGGCCCTGATACTACTTCCACCTCAGGCACTGACACTCTCCCTAAGTAAGCCCTGACATTACTCCCAATTCCGGCATTGACACTTTTGCTAACTAAGGCCCTGAAACTACTCACAACTGAGGCCCTTACACTGTTACTAACTACCGGTCTGAGACTACTCCTAACTCAGGCCCTGGCACTGTCCGTAACTTAGGCTCTGGCACTATTCCTAACTCAGACACTGACGCTGTCCCTTAACTAAGGGTCTGACCCTACTCCCAACTCAGACAGTGACACTCTCCCTAATTAAGGCCTTGACACTACTCTTAACTCAGGCCCTGACACAGTCCATAATAAAGACCCTGAAACTAATCCCAACTCAGGCCCTGGCACTGTCTGTAACTAAGGGACTGACACTACTCCCATCTCAGCAACTGACACCATCCCTAACTATGGCCCTGACACTACTCCCAACTCAAGCACTGGCGCTGTCTCTAACTAAGGCACTGGCACTACTCCCAACTCAGGCACTGACACTCTCCCTAATTAATGTCCTGACACTACTCTCAACTCAGGCACTGACACTGTCCCTAACTAAGGCCCTGACACTACTCCTAATGCAGGCACTGACACTACCGTAAATAAGGCCCTGACTCCACTCCTAACTCAGGCACTGTCACTGTCACTACATAAGGCCATTACACTTCTCTTAATTCAACAACTGACACTCTCCGTAACTAAGGCTTTGACACAATACTTAACTCATGCCCTGACACTGACCTTAACTAAGACCCCGAGAGTACTCCCAAGTCAGTCACTGACACTGTTCCTAACTACGGCTCAGAGACTACTCCCAATTCAGGCCCTGACACTGTCCCTAACTAAGGCACTGATATTAGTCCCAACTCAGGCAATGACACTGTCCCTAACTAAGGCCCTGACATTACTCCCAACTTAGGCACTGTCACTGTCCCTAACTAAGGCCCTGACACTACTCCCAACTCAGGCACTGACACTGTCCATAACTAATGTCCTGACACAACTCCCAACTCAGGCACTGACATTGTTCCTAACAAAGACCCTGACACTAATCCCAACAAAGGCACTGAGACTGTCCCGAAATACGCCCTGACAGTACTCCCAACTCAGGCACTGACACTGTCCCTAACTAAGGCCCTGACACTACTCCCAAACTAGGCACTGACATTGTCCCTAACTAAGGCCCTGACATTACTCTGAACTCAGGCACTAACACTGTCTCTAACTAAGGCCCTGACACTACTCTTAACTCAGGCCCTGGCACAGTCCCTAACAAAGGCCTGCCACTACCCCCAACTCTGGCACTGAGAGTGTCCCTAACTACGGCCATCACACTACTCCTAACTCAGGCACTGACGCTGTCCCTAAGTAAGGCCCTGACACTACTCCCAACGCAGGCACTGATGCTGTCTCTAACTAAGGCTCTGACACTACTCCCAACACAGGCATTGACACTGTCCCTAACTAAGGCCCTCACACTACTACTTACTTAGGCACTGACACACTACCTAACTAAGGCCCTGAGACTACTTCTACCTCAGACCCTGACACTGTCCCTAACGAAGGGCCTGATACTACTCCCTACACAGTAACTGACACTCTCCCTAACTAAGGCCTTGACACTACTTTTAACTCATGCCCTGATGCTGTCCCCAAAAAAGACCCTGAGACTATTACCAACTCAGGCACTGACACTCTCCCTAACTAAGACCCTGACACTACTACCATCACAGCCACTGACACTGTCCCTAACTAGGCCCTGACACTAATCCCAACTCAGGCACTGACACTGTCCCTAACTAAGGCCCTGACACTACTCTCAACTCCGGCACTGACACTTTCTCTAACTAGGCCCTGACACTACTCCCAACTCAGGCACTGACACTGTCCCTAACTAAGGCCCTGACATAACTCCCAAATCCGGCACTGACACTTTCTCTAACTAAGGCCTTGAAACTACTCACAACTCAGGCACTGACCCTGTCCCTAACTAGGCCCTGACACTACTCCCAACTCAGGCACTGACACTGTCCCTAACTAAGGCCCTGACATAACTCCCAACTCCGGCAATGACACTTTCTCTAAGGCCCTGAAACTACTCACAACTCAGGCCCTGACACTGTTCCTAACTACCGGTCTCAGACTACTCCTAACTTAGGCCCTGACACTATTCCTAACACAGTCAGTGACACTGTCCCTAACTAACGTCCTGAGACTATTCCTAACTCAGACCCTGACACTGTCCATAACTTAGGCCATGTCACTACTCCCAACTCAGGCACTGACGCTCTTCCTAACTAAGGGTCTGAAACTACTCCAAACTGAGTCACTGACACTCTTCCAAATTAAGGCCTTGACACTACTCTTAACTCAGGCCCTGACACTGTCCATAATAAAGACCCCGACAAAAATCCCAACTTAGGCACTGACAATGTCCGTAACTAAGGCCCTGACACTATTCCCATCTCAGCCACTGACACTGTCCCTAACTCTGGCCCTGACACTACTCCAAAAGCAAGCACTGGCACTGTCCCTAACTAAAGCACTTGCACTACTCCCAACTCGCCCTGGCGCTGTCCCTAACTAAGGCTCTGACACTACTCCCAATTCAGGCAATGACATTGTCCCTAATTGAGGCAATGAGACTAATCCCAACTCAAGCACTAAGGCTCTGGATCATTGTGATGACAAGCGCCATGGAGCATTGTGATGACAAGGGCCATGGAGAATTGTGATGACGGGTCCTGGAGCATTGTGGTGACAAGGGCCATGGAGCATTTTGAAGACAGGGGTCATGGGGCATTGTGATGAAAGTGGTCATGGAGCATTGTCATTAAAGTGGTCAAGGAACATTGTGATAAAAGTGGTCATGTAGCATTGTGATGAAAAGTGCTATGGAGAATTGGGCTGACAGGGGTCATGGAGCATTGTAATGACAAATGCGTGGAGATTTGTGATGACGAGGACCATGGAGCATTGAGATTATAAGGATCATGCAGCATTGTGATGACAGGGTCCATGGAGCATTTTAATGACAAGGGACATGAAGCATTGTGATGACAGAGGTCATGGAGCATTGTGGTGACCAGCGGCATGGAGCATTGTGATAAAAGTGGTCATGTAGCATTGTGATGAAAAGTGCTATGGAGCATTGGGATGACAGGGGTCATGGAGCATTGGGATGACAGGGGTCATCAGCATTGTGATGACAAATGCGTGGAGATTTGTGATGACGAGGATCATGGAGCATTGAGATTATAAGGATCATGCAGCATTGTGATGACAGGGGCCATGGAATATTTTAATGACAAGGGACATGGAGCATTGTGGTGACAAAAGTCATGGAGCACTGTGGTGACCAGCGGCATGGAGCATTGTGAAGAAAGGGGTACTGTAACATTGTGATGAAAGGGTCAAGGAGCATTTTGATTGCAAGGAATTTAGAGCATTGTGATGACAAGGGCCATGGAGCATTGTGATGACAGGGCTCATGTGGCATTATGATGACAGTGGTCCTGAAGCAATGTGATGAACGTTGTCATGGAGCACTGTGATTACAGGGGCCATGGAGAATTGTGATGACAAAGGCCAGGGAACATTGTGATGACAGGGCTCATGGAGCATTGTGATGAAAACGGACCTGGAGCATTGTGATGAAAGGGGTCATGGCTCATTGTGATGACAGGGGCCCTGGAACATTGTGATGACAGGGGTCACGGGGCATTGTGATGACAAGGGCCATGGAACATTTGTATGACAGTGGTCATAAGGCATTTTGAATGACAGGGGCCATGAAACATTGTGATGACAAGAGTCATGGTGACTTGTGATGACAGGGAGTATGGAGCTTTGTGATTTCACAGGCATGTAGCATTTTAGACAAGGGTCATGGAGCATTGTGATGAAAGGGGTCATGGAGCATTGTGATGATAAGGGCATGGAGCATTGTGATGACAATGGCATGGAGCATTGCGATGACAAAGGTCATGGAGCCTTGTGATGACACGGGTTATGGAGCATTGTGATGACAAGGGCGTGGAGCATTGTGATGACAGTGGTCATGGAACATTGTGACGGTAAGGGCATCGAGCCGAGTAGGGGACAGTCTAGCGGCCTTGGGACTAAATTCAATGCCTGAATTAGGCCAGCATAAGGTCTTTAGTTAGCATAAGAGGTAGGACATTAGCTCAGGACAGGGTTAGGGTAAAGGCTTGGAATCGTGTCAGGAAATGACCTAAGGATAGTGTGAAGACCTTTGTTACTGAGACTCTCAGGGACTTCTTCAGAAGCAGTGTTAGGGCTTCAGGTAGGGACAGCATCAGGGCCTGACTTAGGGAGAGCGACAGGGCCTGAGTGAGGCCTAATGTCAGGCCCTTAGCTGGGGACACTGTCAGGGAATGACTTAGGAGCAGCATCAGTGCCTTTGTTGGATCAGCTTTAGGCTCTTAGTTAAAGACATGACCGGAGCCCTAGTTAGTCACAGTGTCAAGGCCTCAGTTAGGGAAAGCTTCAGGGTCTGAGTTACAGACAGCCTCAGGTCTTCACTTAAAGACAGCGACAGGGCTTTCTTAGGGACAGTGTCTGGACCTTGGTTAGAAATGAGTCAGAATATTAGCTCAGGAGAGTGTCAGGATTTTAGTTATTGCTGGCAGCAGGGACTATATTAAGGACAGATTCCGGGCCTTTGTTAGATTCAGTGACATGGCCTTAGTTAGGAGTAGTCAGGGCCTTAGTTAGGGAGAGCATTAGGGTTTCAGTTAGCATAAGATGCAGGAGATTATCTCGGGACAGAGTCAGGTTCCAGGCCAGAGATAGTGAAAGGAAATGACCAAGGGATAACGAGAAGACCTTAGTTATTCAGAGCATCAGGGCCTTAGTTAGCAGCAGCGTGAGCGCCTTAATCAGGACCAGCGCCAGGGCTTGATGTATGGACAGCATCAGAGCCTAACTAAGGTACAGCAACAGGGCCTAAGTGAGGCCTATCTTTAGGGCCTGAGTAAGGGACAGTATCAGGGCATGACTTAGGAGCAGCATAAAGGCCTCTGTAGGATCAGCATTAGGGTCTTGGTTAAAGCTATTATCAGGGCCTCCGTTAGGGATAGCCTCAAGGCCTCACTTAGGGACAGCGTCAGGGCTTACTTTGGGAAAGTTTCAGGACCTTGGTAAGACATGGGTCAGGCTATTAGCTCAGGATAATATCAGGTGTTCAGATATTGACGGCAGCAGGGCCTTAGTTAGAGGCAGTGTCAGGGCCTAAGTTAGGACTAGCATCAGAGCCTTTGTTAGGTACAGTGTCAGTGACTGAGTTAGGTGTAGTGTCAGAGCCTTAGTTAGGGACAGTGTCAGGGCCTGCATTAGGACGAGCCTCCAGGCCCCAGTTAGGGACAGGTTCACGGCCTCGGACCTAAATTCAGGGCCTCATTTACGGACAGAATCAGGGATTTAGCTAGCATAAGGGGATCTACAGCTGAAAGCAACCTGAACACCACCACAAGCAGATGCACAAGTGAACCATGCACGCTCCTATGAAGGAATATTCCACAGCAGTTGAGTACATTTTGTTTAAAGTTAGTAACACTATAAAAATTATGTTTTGAAGAAAACTATATTCAGAAGATGAAAGAATCTCGTTCTAAAGACTCTCTTTAGCTCATCTCGACATTAGCTAAAGAGAAGGTTAGGTTAAGGTCTAGGGAGAGTGTCAGGAAATGACCTAGGGATAGTGTCAAGACCTTAGTTACTTAGCACATCAGGACCTAATTTAGGAGCAGTGAGTGTCAGGGCTTCGGGTAGGAACAGCGTCAGAGCCTGACTTAGGGAGTGGGACAGGGCCTGAGTGAGGCCTAGCGTCACGGCCTTAGCTAGAGACAGTGTCAGGGCATGACTTAGGAGCAGCATAAGAGCCACGGTAGGATCAGCCTCAGGGGCTATGTTAAAGATATTATCAGGGCCTCTATTAGGGACAGCCTCAAGGCCTCACTTAGAGACAGCATCAGGGCTTCCTTAGGGACAGTTTCAGGACCTTGGTAAGAGATGGGTCAAGAAATTAGCTCAGGATAGTGTCAGGACTTTAGATATTGACGGCAGCAGGGCCTTAGTTAGGGACAGTGTCAGGCCCTGAATTAGGACTAACATCGAGGCCTTAGGTACGGACAGGATCACAGCCTCGAGAGTAATTTTAGGCCCTTAGTTAAGGACAGCAGCAGGGCTGTAGTTAGCATAAGAGGCACGACATTTGCTAGGGACAGGGTCAGGTTATGGTCTAGGGATAGTGTCAGGAAAGGACCTAAGCATAGTCTCAAAACCTTAGTTACTGAGAGTATCAGATCCTTATTTAGAACCAGTGTCAGGGCTTCAGGTAGGGACAGCATCAGAGCCTGACTTAGGGAGAGCGTTAGGGTCTGAGTGAGGCCTAGCATCAGACACTTAGTGGGGGACACTATCAAGGCATGACTTAGGAGCAGCATCAGGGTCTCTGTTGGATCAGCCTTAGGGTCTTAGTTAAAGGCATGTTCAGGGTCTGAGTTAGTCACAGCATCAAGGCCTGAGTTAGTTAGGGAAAGCTTCAGGGCCTCACTTAGGGATAGCGTCAGGGCTTACTTTGGGACAGTGTCAGGACCTTGGTAAGACATGGGACAGGTTATTAGCTCCGGATAATGTCAGGACTTTAGATGTTGATGGCAGCAGCCCTTAGTTAGAGACAGTGTCAGGCCCTGAGTTACGACTAGCATCAGAGCCTTTGTTAGATACAATGTACGGGACTGAATTAGGAGTAGAGTCAGGGCCTTCGTTAGTGACAGTGTCAGGGCCTGACTTAGGGAGAGCGACAGGGCCTGAGTGAGGCTTAGCATCAGGCCCTTAGCTGGGCACACTGTCAGGGCATGACTTTGGAGCAGCATCAGCGTCTTTGCTGGATCAGCATTAAGGTCTTCGTTAGGTACATGATCAGGGCCTGAATTAGTCAGAGCGTCAAGGCTTCAGTTAAGGAAAGCTTCAGGGCCTGAGGTAGGGACAGCCTCAGGTCTTCACTTAGGGACAGCGTCAGGGCTTACTTTGGGACAGTTTCAGGACCTTGGAAAGACATAGGTCAGGATATTAGCTCAGGATAATGTCAGGACTTTTGATAGTGATGGCAGCAGGGCCTTAGTTACAGACGGTTTCAGGGCCTGAGTTAGGCCTAGCATCAGAGACTTTGTTAGGTACAGTGTAAGGGACTGAGTTAGGAGTAGTGTCAGGGCCTTGCTTAGGGACAGTGTCAGGATCTGATTTAGGTGTACTGTCTGAGACCTAGTTAGGGACAGTGCTAGGGCCTGAGTTAGGATTAGTGTCAAGGCCTTATTTAGGACCAATTTCAGGGCCTTAGTTTGGACTAGCATCAGAGCCATTGTTAGGAATCGTATGAGGGCCTGAGTTAGGCATACTATCAGGGCCTTAGTTAGGGACAGTTTTAGGGCCTGAGTTAGGATTGGTGTCAAGGCCTTATTTAGGACCAATTTTAGGGCTTTAGTTTGGACTAGCAACAAAGCCTTTGTTAGGTATCATGTCGGGGCCTCCGTTAGGTGTAGTGCCAGGGCCATTGTTAGGGACAGTATCAGGGCCTGACTTAGGAGAAGGTCAGGGCCTTAGCCAGGGAAAGTGTCAGGGCCTTAGTTAGGGACATTATCAGGGCCTGAATTAGCAGTAGTGTCAAAAGTCCTTAGTGAGGAGAGAAAGGAGTAAGTCAGGACTCAGGCCCTGACACTGTTCTTAAATAAGGCCCTGACATTACCTGTAACACAGGTCCTGATCTGATTCCTATCATAGGCGCTGATGTTGGACTTAACTAAGGCCCTGACACTGGTCCTAAGTACAGCTGTGACACTACTCTTAACTCAGGCCCTGACACTGTCCCTAACAAAGCCTCTGGCACTACTCCTAAATCAGGCACTGACACTCTCCCTAACTAAGGCCCTGACATACACCTAACTCAGTCCCTGACACTGTCTCTAACTAAGGCCCTGATACTACTCCAAACTCAGCACTGACACTGTCACTAACTAAGGCCCCGACACTATTCATAGCTCACGCCCTAACACAACTCCTAAATCATGCCCTGACAATGTCCCTAACTAAGGCCCTGACACTATTCCTAACTCAGGCGCTGACACAATACTTAAGGAAGGCCCTGACATTACTCCTAACTCAGGCCCTGAAAAGGTCCCTAACTAAGGCCGACACAACTCCTAACTCAGGCACTAACACTGTCCCTAAATAAGGCCCTGAAACTATTCCTAACTGAGGCGCTGATACAATAACTAACGAAGGCACTGATGCTACTCCTAACTAAGGCCCTGACACTACTCCTATCTCAAGCAATGACACTGTCCCTAACTTAGGCCCTGACTCTACTCCTGACTCAGGCACTGACACTGGCCCTAACTTAGGCCGTGACACTACTCCTAACTAAGCAACTGACACTGTCCCTAACTAAGGCCCGGACACTACTCCTTACTCAGGCACTGACAATGTCACTAACTAAGGCTGTGACACTACTCCCAAAATAGACACTGAGACTGTCCCTAAATATGCCCTGACAGTACTCTGAACTCAGGCACTGACACTCTCCTTAACTAAGGCCCTGATACTACTTCCACCTCAGGCACTGACACTCTCCCTAAGTAAGCCCTGACATTACTCCCAATTCCGGCATTGACACTTTTGCTAACTAAGGCCCTGAAACTACTCACAACTGAGGCCCTTACACTGTTACTAACTACCGGTCTGAGACTACTCCTAACTCAGGCCCTGGCACTGTCCGTAACTTAGGCTCTGGCACTATTCCTAACTCAGACACTGACGCTGTCCCTTAACTAAGGGTCTGACCCTACTCCCAACTCAGACAGTGACACTCTCCCTAATTAAGGCCTTGACACTACTCTTAACTCAGGCCCTGACACAGTCCATAATAAAGACCCTGAAACTAATCCCAACTCAGGCCCTGGCACTGTCTGTAACTAAGGGACTGACACTACTCCCATCTCAGCAACTGACACCATCCCTAACTATGGCCCTGACACTACTCCCAACTCAAGCACTGGCGCTGTCTCTAACTAAGGCACTGGCACTACTCCCAACTCAGGCACTGACACTCTCCCTAATTAATGTCCTGACACTACTCTCAACTCAGGCACTGACACTGTCCCTAACTAAGGCCCTGACACTACTCCTAATGCAGGCACTGACACTACCGTAAATAAGGCCCTGACTCCACTCCTAACTCAGGCACTGTCACTGTCACTACATAAGGCCATTACACTTCTCTTAATTCAACAACTGACACTCTCCGTAACTAAGGCTTTGACACAATACTTAACTCATGCCCTGACACTGACCTTAACTAAGACCCCGAGAGTACTCCCAAGTCAGTCACTGACACTGTTCCTAACTACGGCTCAGAGACTACTCCCAATTCAGGCCCTGACACTGTCCCTAACTAAGGCACTGATATTAGTCCCAACTCAGGCAATGACACTGTCCCTAACTAAGGCCCTGACATTACTCCCAACTTAGGCACTGTCACTGTCCCTAACTAAGGCCCTGACACTACTCCCAACTCAGGCACTGACACTGTCCATAACTAATGTCCTGACACAACTCCCAACTCAGGCACTGACATTGTTCCTAACAAAGACCCTGACACTAATCCCAACAAAGGCACTGAGACTGTCCCGAAATACGCCCTGACAGTACTCCCAACTCAGGCACTGACACTGTCCCTAACTAAGGCCCTGACACTACTCCCAAACTAGGCACTGACATTGTCCCTAACTAAGGCCCTGACATTACTCTGAACTCAGGCACTAACACTGTCTCTAACTAAGGCCCTGACACTACTCTTAACTCAGGCCCTGGCACAGTCCCTAACAAAGGCCTGCCACTACCCCCAACTCTGGCACTGAGAGTGTCCCTAACTACGGCCATCACACTACTCCTAACTCAGGCACTGACGCTGTCCCTAAGTAAGGCCCTGACACTACTCCCAACGCAGGCACTGATGCTGTCTCTAACTAAGGCTCTGACACTACTCCCAACACAGGCATTGACACTGTCCCTAACTAAGGCCCTCACACTACTACTTACTTAGGCACTGACACACTACCTAACTAAGGCCCTGAGACTACTTCTACCTCAGACCCTGACACTGTCCCTAACGAAGGGCCTGATACTACTCCCTACACAGTAACTGACACTCTCCCTAACTAAGGCCTTGACACTACTTTTAACTCATGCCCTGATGCTGTCCCCAAAAAAGACCCTGAGACTATTACCAACTCAGGCACTGACACTCTCCCTAACTAAGACCCTGACACTACTACCATCACAGCCACTGACACTGTCCCTAACTAGGCCCTGACACTAATCCCAACTCAGGCACTGACACTGTCCCTAACTAAGGCCCTGACACTACTCTCAACTCCGGCACTGACACTTTCTCTAACTAGGCCCTGACACTACTCCCAACTCAGGCACTGACACTGTCCCTAACTAAGGCCCTGACATAACTCCCAAATCCGGCACTGACACTTTCTCTAACTAAGGCCTTGAAACTACTCACAACTCAGGCACTGACCCTGTCCCTAACTAGGCCCTGACACTACTCCCAACTCAGGCACTGACACTGTCCCTAACTAAGGCCCTGACATAACTCCCAACTCCGGCAATGACACTTTCTCTAAGGCCCTGAAACTACTCACAACTCAGGCCCTGACACTGTTCCTAACTACCGGTCTCAGACTACTCCTAACTTAGGCCCTGACACTATTCCTAACACAGTCAGTGACACTGTCCCTAACTAACGTCCTGAGACTATTCCTAACTCAGACCCTGACACTGTCCATAACTTAGGCCATGTCACTACTCCCAACTCAGGCACTGACGCTCTTCCTAACTAAGGGTCTGAAACTACTCCAAACTGAGTCACTGACACTCTTCCAAATTAAGGCCTTGACACTACTCTTAACTCAGGCCCTGACACTGTCCATAATAAAGACCCCGACAAAAATCCCAACTTAGGCACTGACAATGTCCGTAACTAAGGCCCTGACACTATTCCCATCTCAGCCACTGACACTGTCCCTAACTCTGGCCCTGACACTACTCCAAAAGCAAGCACTGGCACTGTCCCTAACTAAAGCACTTGCACTACTCCCAACTCGCCCTGGCGCTGTCCCTAACTAAGGCTCTGACACTACTCCCAATTCAGGCAATGACATTGTCCCTAATTGAGGCAATGAGACTAATCCCAACTCAAGCACTAAGGCTCTGGATCATTGTGATGACAAGCGCCATGGAGCATTGTGATGACAAGGGCCATGGAGAATTGTGATGACGGGTCCTGGAGCATTGTGGTGACAAGGGCCATGGAGCATTTTGAAGACAGGGGTCATGGGGCATTGTGATGAAAGTGGTCATGGAGCATTGTCATTAAAGTGGTCAAGGAACATTGTGATAAAAGTGGTCATGTAGCATTGTGATGAAAAGTGCTATGGAGAATTGGGCTGACAGGGGTCATGGAGCATTGTAATGACAAATGCGTGGAGATTTGTGATGACGAGGACCATGGAGCATTGAGATTATAAGGATCATGCAGCATTGTGATGACAGGGTCCATGGAGCATTTTAATGACAAGGGACATGAAGCATTGTGATGACAGAGGTCATGGAGCATTGTGGTGACCAGCGGCATGGAGCATTGTGATAAAAGTGGTCATGTAGCATTGTGATGAAAAGTGCTATGGAGCATTGGGATGACAGGGGTCATGGAGCATTGGGATGACAGGGGTCATCAGCATTGTGATGACAAATGCGTGGAGATTTGTGATGACGAGGATCATGGAGCATTGAGATTATAAGGATCATGCAGCATTGTGATGACAGGGGCCATGGAATATTTTAATGACAAGGGACATGGAGCATTGTGGTGACAAAAGTCATGGAGCACTGTGGTGACCAGCGGCATGGAGCATTGTGAAGAAAGGGGTACTGTAACATTGTGATGAAAGGGTCAAGGAGCATTTTGATTGCAAGGAATTTAGAGCATTGTGATGACAAGGGCCATGGAGCATTGTGATGACAGGGCTCATGTGGCATTATGATGACAGTGGTCCTGAAGCAATGTGATGAACGTTGTCATGGAGCACTGTGATTACAGGGGCCATGGAGAATTGTGATGACAAAGGCCAGGGAACATTGTGATGACAGGGCTCATGGAGCATTGTGATGAAAACGGACCTGGAGCATTGTGATGAAAGGGGTCATGGCTCATTGTGATGACAGGGGCCCTGGAACATTGTGATGACAGGGGTCACGGGGCATTGTGATGACAAGGGCCATGGAACATTTGTATGACAGTGGTCATAAGGCATTTTGAATGACAGGGGCCATGAAACATTGTGATGACAAGAGTCATGGTGACTTGTGATGACAGGGAGTATGGAGCTTTGTGATTTCACAGGCATGTAGCATTTTAGACAAGGGTCATGGAGCATTGTGATGAAAGGGGTCATGGAGCATTGTGATGATAAGGGCATGGAGCATTGTGATGACAATGGCATGGAGCATTGCGATGACAAAGGTCATGGAGCCTTGTGATGACACGGGTTATGGAGCATTGTGATGACAAGGGCGTGGAGCATTGTGATGACAGTGGTCATGGAACATTGTGACGGTAAGGGCATCGAGCCGAGTAGGGGACAGTCTAGCGGCCTTGGGACTAAATTCAATGCCTGAATTAGGCCAGCATAAGGTCTTTAGTTAGCATAAGAGGTAGGACATTAGCTCAGGACAGGGTTAGGGTAAAGGCTTGGAATCGTGTCAGGAAATGACCTAAGGATAGTGTGAAGACCTTTGTTACTGAGACTCTCAGGGACTTCTTCAGAAGCAGTGTTAGGGCTTCAGGTAGGGACAGCATCAGGGCCTGACTTAGGGAGAGCGACAGGGCCTGAGTGAGGCCTAATGTCAGGCCCTTAGCTGGGGACACTGTCAGGGAATGACTTAGGAGCAGCATCAGTGCCTTTGTTGGATCAGCTTTAGGCTCTTAGTTAAAGACATGACCGGAGCCCTAGTTAGTCACAGTGTCAAGGCCTCAGTTAGGGAAAGCTTCAGGGTCTGAGTTACAGACAGCCTCAGGTCTTCACTTAAAGACAGCGACAGGGCTTTCTTAGGGACAGTGTCTGGACCTTGGTTAGAAATGAGTCAGAATATTAGCTCAGGAGAGTGTCAGGATTTTAGTTATTGCTGGCAGCAGGGACTATATTAAGGACAGATTCCGGGCCTTTGTTAGATTCAGTGACATGGCCTTAGTTAGGAGTAGTCAGGGCCTTAGTTAGGGAGAGCATTAGGGTTTCAGTTAGCATAAGATGCAGGAGATTATCTCGGGACAGAGTCAGGTTCCAGGCCAGAGATAGTGAAAGGAAATGACCAAGGGATAACGAGAAGACCTTAGTTATTCAGAGCATCAGGGCCTTAGTTAGCAGCAGCGTGAGCGCCTTAATCAGGACCAGCGCCAGGGCTTGATGTATGGACAGCATCAGAGCCTAACTAAGGTACAGCAACAGGGCCTAAGTGAGGCCTATCTTTAGGGCCTGAGTAAGGGACAGTATCAGGGCATGACTTAGGAGCAGCATAAAGGCCTCTGTAGGATCAGCATTAGGGTCTTGGTTAAAGCTATTATCAGGGCCTCCGTTAGGGATAGCCTCAAGGCCTCACTTAGGGACAGCGTCAGGGCTTACTTTGGGAAAGTTTCAGGACCTTGGTAAGACATGGGTCAGGCTATTAGCTCAGGATAATATCAGGTGTTCAGATATTGACGGCAGCAGGGCCTTAGTTAGAGGCAGTGTCAGGGCCTAAGTTAGGACTAGCATCAGAGCCTTTGTTAGGTACAGTGTCAGTGACTGAGTTAGGTGTAGTGTCAGAGCCTTAGTTAGGGACAGTGTCAGGGCCTGCATTAGGACGAGCCTCCAGGCCCCAGTTAGGGACAGGTTCAAGGCCTCGGACCTAAATTCAGGGCCTCATTTACGGACAGAATCAGGGATTTAGCTAGCATAAGGGGATCTACAGCTGAAAGCAACCTGAACACCACCACAGGCAGATGCACAAGTGAACCATGCACGCTCCTATGAAGGAATATTCCACAGCAGTTGAGTACATTTTGTTTAAAGTTAGTAACACTATAAAAATTATGTTTTGAAGAAAACTATATTCAGAAGATGAAAGAATCTCGTTCTAAAGACTCTCTTTAGCTCATCTCGACATTAGCTAAAGAGAAGGTTAGGTTAAGGTCTAGGGAGAGTGTCAGGAAATGACCTAGGGATAGTGTCAAGACCTTAGTTACTTAGCACATCAGGACCTAATTTAGGAGCAGTGAGTGTCAGGGCTTCGGGTAGGAACAGCGTCAGAGCCTGACTTAGGGAGTGGGACAGGGCCTGAGTGAGGCCTAGCGTCACGGCCTTAGCTAGAGACAGTGTCAGGGCATGACTTAGGAGCAGCATAAGAGCCACGGTAGGATCAGCCTCAGGGGCTATGTTAAAGATATTATCAGGGCCTCTATTAGGGACAGCCTCAAGGCCTCACTTAGAGACAGCATCAGGGCTTCCTTAGGGACAGTTTCAGGACCTTGGTAAGAGATGGGTCAAGAAATTAGCTCAGGATAGTGTCAGGACTTTAGATATTGACGGCAGCAGGGCCTTAGTTAGGGACAGTGTCAGGCCCTGAATTAGGACGAACATCGAGGCCTTAGGTACGGACAGGATCACAGCCTCGAGAGTAATTTTAGGCCCTTAGTTAAGGACAGCAGCAGGGCTGTAGTTAGCATAAGAGGCACGACATTTGCTAGGGACAGGGTCAGGTTATGGTCTAGGGATAGTGTCAGGAAAGGACCTAAGCATAGTCTCAAAACCTTAGTTACTGAGAGTATCAGATCCTTATTTAGAACCAGTGTCAGGGCTTCAGGTAGGGACAGCATCAGAGCCTGACTTAGGGAGAGCGTTAGGGTCTGAGTGAGGCCTAGCATCAGACACTTAGTGGGGGACACTATCAAGGCATGACTTAGGAGCAGCATCAGGGTCTCTGTTGGATCAGCCTTAGGGTCTTAGTTAAAGGCATGTTCAGGGTCTGAGTTAGTCACAGCATCAAGGCCTGAGTTAGTTAGGGAAAGCTTCAGGGCCTCACTTAGGGATAGCGTCAGGGCTTACTTTGGGACAGTGTCAGGACCTTGGTAAGACATGGGACAGGTTATTAGCTCCGGATAATGTCAGGACTTTAGATGTTGATGGCAGCAGCCCTTAGTTAGAGACAGTGTCAGGCCCTGAGTTACGACTAGCATCAGAGCCTTTGTTAGATACAATGTACGGGACTGAATTAGGAGTAGAGTCAGGGCCTTAGTTAGTGACAGTGTCAGGGCCTGACTTAGGGAGAGCGACAGGGCCTGAGTGAGGCTTAGCATCAGGCCCTTAGCTGGGCACACTGTCAGGGCATGACTTTGGAGCAGCATCAGCGTCTTTGCTGGATCAGCATTAAGGTCTTCGTTAGGTACATGATCAGGGCCTGAATTAGTCAGAGCGTCAAGGCTTCAGTTAAGGAAAGCTTCAGGGCCTGAGGTAGGGACAGCCTCAGGTCTTCACTTAGGGACAGCGTCAGGGCTTACTTTGGGACAGTTTCAGGACCTTGGAAAGACATAGGTCAGGATATTAGCTCAGGATAATGTCAGGACTTTTGATAGTGATGGCAGCAGGGCCTTAGTTACAGACGGTTTCAGGGCCTGAGTTAGGCCTAGCATCAGAGACTTTGTTAGGTACAGTGTAAGGGACTGAGTTAGGAGTAGTGTCAGGGCCTTGCTTAGGGACAGTGTCAGGGTCTGATTTAGGTGTACTGTCTGAGACCTAGTTAGGGACAGTGCTAGGGCCTGAGTTAGGATTAGTGTCAAGGCCTTATTTAGGACCAATTTCAGGGCCTTAGTTTGGACGAGCATCAGAGCCATTGTTAGGAATCGTATGAGGGCCTGAGTTAGGCATACTATCAGGGCCTTAGTTAGGGACAGTTTTAGGGCCTGAGTTAGGATTGGTGTCAAGGCCTTATTTAGGACCAATTTTAGGGCTTTAGTTTGGACTAGCAACAAAGCCTTTGTTAGGTATCATGTCGGGGCCTCCGTTAGGTGTAGTGTCAGGGCCATTGTTAGGGACAGTATCAGGGCCTGACTTAGGAGAAGGTCAGGGCCTTAGCCAGGGAAAGTGTCAGGGCCTTAGTTAGGGACATTATCAGGGCCTGAATTAGCAGTAGTGTCAAAAGTCCTTAGTGAGGAGAGAAAGGAGTAAGTCAGGACTCAGGCCCTGACACTGTTCTTAAATAAGGCCCTGACATTACCTGTAACACAGGTCCTGATCTGATTCCTATCATAGGCGCTGATGTTGGACTTAACTAAGGCCCTGACACTGGTCCTAAGTACAGCTGTGACACTACTCTTAACTCAGGCCCTGACACTGTCCCTAACAAAGCCTCTGGCACTACTCCTAAATCAGGCACTGACACTCTCCCTAACTAAGGCCCTGACATACACCTAACTCAGTCCCTGACACTGTCTCTAACTAAGGCCCTGATACTACTCCAAACTCAGCACTGACACTGTCACTAACTAAGGCCCCGACACTATTCATAGCTCACGCCCTAACACAACTCCTAAATCATGCCCTGACAATGTCCCTAACTAAGGCCCTGACACTATTCCTAACTCAGGCGCTGACACAATACTTAAGGAAGGCCCTGACATTACTCCTAACTCAGGCCCTGAAAAGGTCCCTAACTAAGGCCGACACAACTCCTAACTCAGGCACTAACACTGTCCCTAAATAAGGCCCTGAAACTATTCCTAACTGAGGCGCTGATACAATAACTAACGAAGGCACTGATGCTACTCCTAACTAAGGCCCTGACACTACTCCTATCTCAAGCAATGACACTGTCCCTAACTTAGGCCCTGACTCTACTCCTGACTCAGGCACTGACACTGGCCCTAACTTAGGCCGTGACACTACTCCTAACTAAGCAACTGACACTGTCCCTAACTAAGGCCCGGACACTACTCCTTACTCAGGCACTGACAATGTCACTAACTAAGGCTGTGACACTACTCCCAAAATAGACACTGAGACTGTCCCTAAATATGCCCTGACAGTACTCTGAACTCAGGCACTGACACTCTCCTTAACTAAGGCCCTGATACTACTTCCACCTCAGGCACTGACACTCTCCCTAAGTAAGCCCTGACATTACTCCCAATTCCGGCATTGACACTTTTGCTAACTAAGGCCCTGAAACTACTCACAACTGAGGCCCTTACACTGTTACTAACTACCGGTCTGAGACTACTCCTAACTCAGGCCCTGGCACTGTCCGTAACTTAGGCTCTGGCACTATTCCTAACTCAGACACTGACGCTGTCCCTTAACTAAGGGTCTGACCCTACTCCCAACTCAGACAGTGACACTCTCCCTAATTAAGGCCTTGACACTACTCTTAACTCAGGCCCTGACACAGTCCATAATAAAGACCCTGAAACTAATCCCAACTCAGGCCCTGGCACTGTCTGTAACTAAGGGACTGACACTACTCCCATCTCAGCAACTGACACCATCCCTAACTATGGCCCTGACACTACTCCCAACTCAAGCACTGGCGCTGTCTCTAACTAAGGCACTGGCACTACTCCCAACTCAGGCACTGACACTCTCCCTAATTAATGTCCTGACACTACTCTCAACTCAGGCACTGACACTGTCCCTAACTAAGGCCCTGACACTACTCCTAATGCAGGCACTGACACTACCGTAAATAAGGCCCTGACTCCACTCCTAACTCAGGCACTGTCACTGTCACTACATAAGGCCATTACACTTCTCTTAATTCAACAACTGACACTCTCCGTAACTAAGGCTTTGACACAATACTTAACTCATGCCCTGACACTGACCTTAACTAAGACCCCGAGAGTACTCCCAAGTCAGTCACTGACACTGTTCCTAACTACGGCTCAGAGACTACTCCCAATTCAGGCCCTGACACTGTCCCTAACTAAGGCACTGATATTAGTCCCAACTCAGGCAATGACACTGTCCCTAACTAAGGCCCTGACATTACTCCCAACTTAGGCACTGTCACTGTCCCTAACTAAGGCCCTGACACTACTCCCAACTCAGGCACTGACACTGTCCATAACTAATGTCCTGACACAACTCCCAACTCAGGCACTGACATTGTTCCTAACAAAGACCCTGACACTAATCCCAACAAAGGCACTGAGACTGTCCCGAAATACGCCCTGACAGTACTCCCAACTCAGGCACTGACACTGTCCCTAACTAAGGCCCTGACACTACTCCCAAACTAGGCACTGACATTGTCCCTAACTAAGGCCCTGACATTACTCTGAACTCAGGCACTAACACTGTCTCTAACTAAGGCCCTGACACTACTCTTAACTCAGGCCCTGGCACAGTCCCTAACAAAGGCCTGCCACTACCCCCAACTCTGGCACTGAGAGTGTCCCTAACTACGGCCATCACACTACTCCTAACTCAGGCACTGACGCTGTCCCTAAGTAAGGCCCTGACACTACTCCCAACGCAGGCACTGATGCTGTCTCTAACTAAGGCTCTGACACTACTCCCAACACAGGCATTGACACTGTCCCTAACTAAGGCCCTCACACTACTACTTACTTAGGCACTGACACACTACCTAACTAAGGCCCTGAGACTACTTCTACCTCAGACCCTGACACTGTCCCTAACGAAGGGCCTGATACTACTCCCTACACAGTAACTGACACTCTCCCTAACTAAGGCCTTGACACTACTTTTAACTCATGCCCTGATGCTGTCCCCAAAAAAGACCCTGAGACTATTACCAACTCAGGCACTGACACTCTCCCTAACTAAGACCCTGACACTACTACCATCACAGCCACTGACACTGTCCCTAACTAGGCCCTGACACTAATCCCAACTCAGGCACTGACACTGTCCCTAACTAAGGCCCTGACACTACTCTCAACTCCGGCACTGACACTTTCTCTAACTAGGCCCTGACACTACTCCCAACTCAGGCACTGACACTGTCCCTAACTAAGGCCCTGACATAACTCCCAAATCCGGCACTGACACTTTCTCTAACTAAGGCCTTGAAACTACTCACAACTCAGGCACTGACCCTGTCCCTAACTAGGCCCTGACACTACTCCCAACTCAGGCACTGACACTGTCCCTAACTAAGGCCCTGACATAACTCCCAACTCCGGCAATGACACTTTCTCTAAGGCCCTGAAACTACTCACAACTCAGGCCCTGACACTGTTCCTAACTACCGGTCTCAGACTACTCCTAACTTAGGCCCTGACACTATTCCTAACACAGTCAGTGACACTGTCCCTAACTAACGTCCTGAGACTATTCCTAACTCAGACCCTGACACTGTCCATAACTTAGGCCATGTCACTACTCCCAACTCAGGCACTGACGCTCTTCCTAACTAAGGGTCTGAAACTACTCCAAACTGAGTCACTGACACTCTTCCAAATTAAGGCCTTGACACTACTCTTAACTCAGGCCCTGACACTGTCCATAATAAAGACCCCGACAAAAATCCCAACTTAGGCACTGACAATGTCCGTAACTAAGGCCCTGACACTATTCCCATCTCAGCCACTGACACTGTCCCTAACTCTGGCCCTGACACTACTCCAAAAGCAAGCACTGGCACTGTCCCTAACTAAAGCACTTGCACTACTCCCAACTCGCCCTGGCGCTGTCCCTAACTAAGGCTCTGACACTACTCCCAATTCAGGCAATGACATTGTCCCTAATTGAGGCAATGAGACTAATCCCAACTCAAGCACTAAGGCTCTGGATCATTGTGATGACAAGCGCCATGGAGCATTGTGATGACAAGGGCCATGGAGAATTGTGATGACGGGTCCTGGAGCATTGTGGTGACAAGGGCCATGGAGCATTTTGAAGACAGGGGTCATGGGGCATTGTGATGAAAGTGGTCATGGAGCATTGTCATTAAAGTGGTCAAGGAACATTGTGATAAAAGTGGTCATGTAGCATTGTGATGAAAAGTGCTATGGAGAATTGGGCTGACAGGGGTCATGGAGCATTGTAATGACAAATGCGTGGAGATTTGTGATGACGAGGACCATGGAGCATTGAGATTATAAGGATCATGCAGCATTGTGATGACAGGGTCCATGGAGCATTTTAATGACAAGGGACATGAAGCATTGTGATGACAGAGGTCATGGAGCATTGTGGTGACCAGCGGCATGGAGCATTGTGATAAAAGTGGTCATGTAGCATTGTGATGAAAAGTGCTATGGAGCATTGGGATGACAGGGGTCATGGAGCATTGGGATGACAGGGGTCATCAGCATTGTGATGACAAATGCGTGGAGATTTGTGATGACGAGGATCATGGAGCATTGAGATTATAAGGATCATGCAGCATTGTGATGACAGGGGCCATGGAATATTTTAATGACAAGGGACATGGAGCATTGTGGTGACAAAAGTCATGGA
The DNA here is from genome assembly GCF_965194825.1 of Balaenoptera physalus. Lineage (NCBI taxonomy): Eukaryota > Metazoa > Chordata > Mammalia > Artiodactyla > Balaenopteridae > Balaenoptera > Balaenoptera physalus. Next base: position 67,764 of record NW_028125638.1, read on the forward strand.
GCACTGTGGTGACCAGCGGCATGGAGCATTGTGAAGAAAGGGGTACTGTAACATTGTGATGAAAGGGTCAAGGAGCATTTTGATTGCAAGGAATTTAGAGCATTGTGATGACAAGGGCCATGGAGCATTGTGATGACAGGGCTCATGTGGCATTATGATGACAGTGGTCCTGAAGCAATGTGATGAACGTTGTCATGGAGCACTGTGATTACAGGGGCCATGGAGAATTGTGATGACAAAGGCCAGGGAACATTGTGATGACAGGGCTCATGGAGCATTGTGATGAAAACGGACCTGGAGCATTGTGATGAAAGGGGTCATGGCTCATTGTGATGACAGGGGCCCTGGAACATTGTGATGACAGGGGTCACGGGGCATTGTGATGACAAGGGCCATGGAACATTTGTATGACAGTGGTCATAAGGCATTTTGAATGACAGGGGCCATGAAACATTGTGATGACAAGAGTCATGGTGACTTGTGATGACAGGGAGTATGGAGCTTTGTGATTTCACAGGCATGTAGCATTTTAGACAAGGGTCATGGAGCATTGTGATGAAAGGGGTCATGGAGCATTGTGATGATAAGGGCATGGAGCATTGTGATGACAATGGCATGGAGCATTGCGATGACAAAGGTCATGGAGCCTTGTGATGACACGGGTTATGGAGCATTGTGATGACAAGGGCGTGGAGCATTGTGATGACAGTGGTCATGGAACATTGTGACGGTAAGGGCATCGAGCCGAGTAGGGGACAGTCTAGCGGCCTTGGGACTAAATTCAATGCCTGAATTAGGCCAGCATAAGGTCTTTAGTTAGCATAAGAGGTAGGACATTAGCTCAGGACAGGGTTAGGGTAAAGGCTTGGAATCGTGTCAGGAAATGACCTAAGGATAGTGTGAAGACCTTTGTTACTGAGACTCTCAGGGACTTCTTCAGAAGCAGTGTTAGGGCTTCAGGTAGGGACAGCATCAGGGCCTGACTTAGGGAGAGCGACAGGGCCTGAGTGAGGCCTAATGTCAGGCCCTTAGCTGGGGACACTGTCAGGGAATGACTTAGGAGCAGCATCAGTGCCTTTGTTGGATCAGCTTTAGGCTCTTAGTTAAAGACATGACCGGAGCCCTAGTTAGTCACAGTGTCAAGGCCTCAGTTAGGGAAAGCTTCAGGGTCTGAGTTACAGACAGCCTCAGGTCTTCACTTAAAGACAGCGACAGGGCTTTCTTAGGGACAGTGTCTGGACCTTGGTTAGAAATGAGTCAGAATATTAGCTCAGGAGAGTGTCAGGATTTTAGTTATTGCTGGCAGCAGGGACTATATTAAGGACAGATTCCGGGCCTTTGTTAGATTCAGTGACATGGCCTTAGTTAGGAGTAGTCAGGGCCTTAGTTAGGGAGAGCATTAGGGTTTCAGTTAGCATAAGATGCAGGAGATTATCTCGGGACAGAGTCAGGTTCCAGGCCAGAGATAGTGAAAGGAAATGACCAAGGGATAACGAGAAGACCTTAGTTATTCAGAGCATCAGGGCCTTAGTTAGCAGCAGCGTGAGCGCCTTAATCAGGACCAGCGCCAGGGCTTGATGTATGGACAGCATCAGAGCCTAACTAAGGTACAGCAACAGGGCCTAAGTGAGGCCTATCTTTAGGGCCTGAGTAAGGGACAGTATCAGGGCATGACTTAGGAGCAGCATAAAGGCCTCTGTAGGATCAGCATTAGGGTCTTGGTTAAAGCTATTATCAGGGCCTCCGTTAGGGATAGCCTCAAGGCCTCACTTAGGGACAGCGTCAGGGCTTACTTTGGGAAAGTTTCAGGACCTTGGTAAGACATGGGTCAGGCTATTAGCTCAGGATAATATCAGGTGTTCAGATATTGACGGCAGCAGGGCCTTAGTTAGAGGCAGTGTCAGGGCCTAAGTTAGGACTAGCATCAGAGCCTTTGTTAGGTACAGTGTCAGTGACTGAGTTAGGTGTAGTGTCAGAGCCTTAGTTAGGGACAGTGTCAGGGCCTGCATTAGGACGAGCCTCCAGGCCCCAGTTAGGGACAGGTTCACGGCCTCGGACCTAAATTCAGGGCCTCATTTACGGACAGAATCAGGGATTTAGCTAGCATAAGGGGATCTACAGCTGAAAGCAACCTGAACACCACCACAAGCAGATGCACAAGTGAACCATGCACGCTCCTATGAAGGAATATTCCACAGCAGTTGAGTACATTTTGTTTAAAGTTAGTAACACTATAAAAATTATGTTTTGAAGAAAACTATATTCAGAAGATGAAAGAATCTCGTTCTAAAGACTCTCTTTAGCTCATCTCGACATTAGCTAAAGAGAAGGTTAGGTTAAGGTCTAGGGAGAGTGTCAGGAAATGACCTAGGGATAGTGTCAAGACCTTAGTTACTTAGCACATCAGGACCTAATTTAGGAGCAGTGAGTGTCAGGGCTTCGGGTAGGAACAGCGTCAGAGCCTGACTTAGGGAGTGGGACAGGGCCTGAGTGAGGCCTAGCGTCACGGCCTTAGCTAGAGACAGTGTCAGGGCATGACTTAGGAGCAGCATAAGAGCCACGGTAGGATCAGCCTCAGGGGCTATGTTAAAGATATTATCAGGGCCTCTATTAGGGACAGCCTCAAGGCCTCACTTAGAGACAGCATCAGGGCTTCCTTAGGGACAGTTTCAGGACCTTGGTAAGAGATGGGTCAAGAAATTAGCTCAGGATAGTGTCAGGACTTTAGATATTGACGGCAGCAGGGCCTTAGTTAGGGACAGTGTCAGGCCCTGAATTAGGACGAACATCGAGGCCTTAGGTACGGACAGGATCACAGCCTCGAGAGTAATTTTAGGCCCTTAGTTAAGGACAGCAGCAGGGCTGTAGTTAGCATAAGAGGCACGACATTTGCTAGGGACAGGGTCAGGTTATGGTCTAGGGATAGTGTCAGGAAAGGACCTAAGCATAGTCTCAAAACCTTAGTTACTGAGAGTATCAGATCCTTATTTAGAACCAGTGTCAGGGCTTCAGGTAGGGACAGCATCAGAGCCTGACTTAGGGAGAGCGTTAGGGTCTGAGTGAGGCCTAGCATCAGACACTTAGTGGGGGACACTATCAAGGCATGACTTAGGAGCAGCATCAGGGTCTCTGTTGGATCAGCCTTAGGGTCTTAGTTAAAGGCATGTTCAGGGTCTGAGTTAGTCACAGCATCAAGGCCTGAGTTAGTTAGGGAAAGCTTCAGGGCCTCACTTAGGGATAGCGTCAGGGCTTACTTTGGGACAGTGTCAGGACCTTGGTAAGACATGGGACAGGTTATTAGCTCCGGATAATGTCAGGACTTTAGATGTTGATGGCAGCAGCCCTTAGTTAGAGACAGTGTCAGGCCCTGAGTTACGACTAGCATCAGAGCCTTTGTTAGATACAATGTACGGGACTGAATTAGGAGTAGAGTCAGGGCCTTCGTTAGTGACAGTGTCAGGGCCTGACTTAGGGAGAGCGACAGGGCCTGAGTGAGGCTTAGCATCAGGCCCTTAGCTGGGCACACTGTCAGGGCATGACTTTGGAGCAGCATCAGCGTCTTTGCTGGATCAGCATTAAGGTCTTCGTTAGGTACATGATCAGGGCCTGAATTAGTCAGAGCGTCAAGGCTTCAGTTAAGGAAAGCTTCAGGGCCTGAGGTAGGGACAGCCTCAGGTCTTCACTTAGGGACAGCGTCAGGGCTTACTTTGGGACAGTTTCAGGACCTTGGAAAGACATAGGTCAGGATATTAGCTCAGGATAATGTCAGGACTTTTGATAGTGATGGCAGCAGGGCCTTAGTTACAGACGGTTTCAGGGCCTGAGTTAGGCCTAGCATCAGAGACTTTGTTAGGTACAGTGTAAGGGACTGAGTTAGGAGTAGTGTCAGGGCCTTGCTTAGGGACAGTGTCAGGGTCTGATTTAGGTGTACTGTCTGAGACCTAGTTAGGGACAGTGCTAGGGCCTGAGTTAGGATTAGTGTCAAGGCCTTATTTAGGACCAATTTCAGGGCCTTAGTTTGGACTAGCATCAGAGCCATTGTTAGGAATCGTATGAGGGCCTGAGTTAGGCATACTATCAGGGCCTTAGTTAGGGACAGTTTTAGGGCCTGAGTTAGGATTGGTGTCAAGGCCTTATTTAGGACCAATTTTAGGGCTTTAGTTTGGACTAGCAACAAAGCCTTTGTTAGGTATCATGTCGGGGCCTCCGTTAGGTGTAGTGTCAGGGCCATTGTTAGGGACAGTATCAGGGCCTGACTTAGGAGAAGGTCAGGGCCTTAGCCAGGGAAAGTGTCAGGGCCTTAGTTAGGGACATTATCAGGGCCTGAATTAGCAGTAGTGTCAAAAGTCCTTAGTGAGGAGAGAAAGGAGTAAGTCAGGACTCAGGCCCTGACACTGTTCTTAAATAAGGCCCTGACATTACCTGTAACACAGGTCCTGATCTGATTCCTATCATAGGCGCTGATGTTGGACTTAACTAAGGCCCTGACACTGGTCCTAAGTACAGCTGTGACACTACTCTTAACTCAGGCCCTGACACTGTCCCTAACAAAGCCTCTGGCACTACTCCTAAATCAGGCACTGACACTCTCCCTAACTAAGGCCCTGACATACACCTAACTCAGTCCCTGACACTGTCTCTAACTAAGGCCCTGATACTACTCCAAACTCAGCACTGACACTGTCACTAACTAAGGCCCCGACACTATTCATAGCTCACGCCCTAACACAACTCCTAAATCATGCCCTGACAATGTCCCTAACTAAGGCCCTGACACTATTCCTAACTCAGGCGCTGACACAATACTTAAGGAAGGCCCTGACATTACTCCTAACTCAGGCCCTGAAAAGGTCCCTAACTAAGGCCGACACAACTCCTAACTCAGGCACTAACACTGTCCCTAAATAAGGCCCTGAAACTATTCCTAACTGAGGCGCTGATACAATAACTAACGAAGGCACTGATGCTACTCCTAACTAAGGCCCTGACACTACTCCTATCTCAAGCAATGACACTGTCCCTAACTTAGGCCCTGACTCTACTCCTGACTCAGGCACTGACACTGGCCCTAACTTAGGCCGTGACACTACTCCTAACTAAGCAACTGACACTGTCCCTAACTAAGGCCCGGACACTACTCCTTACTCAGGCACTGACAATGTCACTAACTAAGGCTGTGACACTACTCCCAAAATAGACACTGAGACTGTCCCTAAATATGCCCTGACAGTACTCTGAACTCAGGCACTGACACTCTCCTTAACTAAGGCCCTGATACTACTTCCACCTCAGGCACTGACACTCTCCCTAAGTAAGCCCTGACATTACTCCCAATTCCAGCATTGACACTTTTGCTAACTAAGGCCCTGAAACTACTCACAACTGAGGCCCTTACACTGTTACTAACTACCGGTCTGAGACTACTCCTAACTCAGGCCCTGGCACTGTCCGTAACTTAGGCTCTGGCACTATTCCTAACTCAGACACTGACGCTGTCCCTTAACTAAGGGTCTGACCCTACTCCCAACTCAGACAGTGACACTCTCCCTAATTAAGGCCTTGACACTACTCTTAACTCAGGCCCTGACACAGTCCATAATAAAGACCCTGAAACTAATCCCAACTCAGGCCCTGGCACTGTCTGTAACTAAGGGATTGACACTACTCCCATCTCAGCAACTGACACCATCCCTAACTATGGCCCTGACACTACTCCCAACTCAAGCACTGGCGCTGTCTCTAACTAAGGCACTGGCACTACTCCCAACTCAGGCACTGACACTCTCCCTAATTAATGTCCTGACACTACTCTCAACTCAGGCACTGACACTGTCCCTAACTAAGGCCCTGACACTACTCCTAATGCAGGCACTGACACTACCGTAAATAAGGCCCTGACTCCACTCCTAACTCAGGCACTGTCACTGTCACTACATAAGGCCATTACACTTCTCTTAATTCAACAACTGACACTCTCCGTAACTAAGGCTTTGACACAATACTTAACTCATGCCCTGACACTGACCTTAACTAAGACCCCGAGAGTACTCCCAAGTCAGTCACTGACACTGTTCCTAACTACGGCTCAGAGACTACTCCCAATTCAGGCCCTGACACTGTCCCTAACTAAGGCACTGATATTAGTCCCAACTCAGGCAATGACACTGTCCCTAACTAAGGCCCTGACATTACTCCCAACTTAGGCACTGTCACTGTCCCTAACTAAGGCCCTGACACTACTCCCAACTCAGGCACTGACACTGTCCATAACTAATGTCCTGACACAACTCCCAACTCAGGCACTGACATTGTTCCTAACAAAGACCCTGACACTAATCCCAACAAAGGCACTGAGACTGTCCCGAAATACGCCCTGACAGTACTCCCAACTCAGGCACTGACACTGTCCCTAACTAAGGCCCTGACACTACTCCCAAACTAGGCACTGACATTGTCCCTAACTAAGGCCCTGACATTACTCTGAACTCAGGCACTAACACTGTCTCTAACTAAGGCCCTGACACTACTCTTAACTCAGGCCCTGGCACAGTCCCTAACAAAGGCCTGCCACTACCCCCAACTCTGGCACTGAGAGTGTCCCTAACTACGGCCATCACACTACTCCTAACTCAGGCACTGACGCTGTCCCTAAGTAAGGCCCTGACACTACTCCCAACGCAGGCACTGATGCTGTCTCTAACTAAGGCTCTGACACTACTCCCAACACAGGCATTGACACTGTCCCTAACTAAGGCCCTCACACTACTACTTACTTAGGCACTGACACACTACCTAACTAAGGCCCTGAGACTACTTCTACCTCAGACCCTGACACTGTCCCTAACGAAGGGCCTGATACTACTCCCTACACAGTAACTGACACTCTCCCTAACTAAGGCCTTGACACTACTTTTAACTCATGCCCTGATGCTGTCCCCAAAAAAGACCCTGAGACTATTACCAACTCAGGCACTGACACTCTCCCTAACTAAGACCCTGACACTACTACCATCACAGCCACTGACACTGTCCCTAACTAGGCCCTGACACTAATCCCAACTCAGGCACTGACACTGTCCCTAACTAAGGCCCTGACACTACTCTCAACTCCGGCACTGACACTTTCTCTAACTAGGCCCTGACACTACTCCCAACTCAGGCACTGACACTGTCCCTAACTAAGGCCCTGACATAACTCCCAAATCCGGCACTGACACTTTCTCTAACTAAGGCCTTGAAACTACTCACAACTCAGGCACTGACCCTGTCCCTAACTAGGCCCTGACACTACTCCCAACTCAGGCACTGACACTGTCCCTAACTAAGGCCCTGACATAACTCCCAACTCCGGCAATGACACTTTCTCTAAGGCCCTGAAACTACTCACAACTCAGGCCCTGACACTGTTCCTAACTACCGGTCTCAGACTACTCCTAACTTAGGCCCTGACACTATTCCTAACACAGTCAGTGACACTGTCCCTAACTAACGTCCTGAGACTATTCCTAACTCAGACCCTGACACTGTCCATAACTTAGGCCATGTCACTACTCCCAACTCAGGCACTGACGCTCTTCCTAACTAAGGGTCTGAAACTACTCCAAACTGAGTCACTGACACTCTTCCAAATTAAGGCCTTGACACTACTCTTAACTCAGGCCCTGACACTGTCCATAATAAAGACCCCGACAAAAATCCCAACTTAGGCACTGACAATGTCCGTAACTAAGGCCCTGACACTATTCCCATCTCAGCCACTGACACTGTCCCTAACTCTGGCCCTGACACTACTCCAAAAGCAAGCACTGGCACTGTCCCTAACTAAAGCACTTGCACTACTCCCAACTCGCCCTGGCGCTGTCCCTAACTAAGGCTCTGACACTACTCCCAATTCAGGCAATGACATTGTCCCTAATTGAGGCAATGAGACTAATCCCAACTCAAGCACTAAGGCTCTGGATCATTGTGATGACAAGCGCCATGGAGCATTGTGATGACAAGGGCCATGGAGAATTGTGATGACGGGTCCTGGAGCATTGTGGTGACAAGGGCCATGGAGCATTTTGAAGACAGGGGTCATGGGGCATTGTGATGAAAGTGGTCATGGAGCATTGTCATTAAAGTGGTCAAGGAACATTGTGATAAAAGTGGTCATGTAGCATTGTGATGAAAAGTGCTATGGAGAATTGGGCTGACAGGGGTCATGGAGCATTGTAATGACAAATGCGTGGAGATTTGTGATGACGAGGACCATGGAGCATTGAGATTATAAGGATCATGCAGCATTGTGATGACAGGGTCCATGGAGCATTTTAATGACAAGGGACATGAAGCATTGTGATGACAGAGGTCATGGAGCATTGTGGTGACCAGCGGCATGGAGCATTGTGATAAAAGTGGTCATGTAGCATTGTGATGAAAAGTGCTATGGAGCATTGGGATGACAGGGGTCATGGAGCATTGGGATGACAGGGGTCATCAGCATTGTGATGACAAATGCGTGGAGATTTGTGATGACGAGGATCATGGAGCATTGAGATTATAAGGATCATGCAGCATTGTGATGACAGGGGCCATGGAATATTTTAATGACAAGGGACATGGAACATTGTGGTGACAAAAGTCATGGAGCACTGTGGTGACCAGCGGCATGGAGCATTGTGAAGAAAGGGGTACTGTAACATTGTGATGAAAGGGTCAAGGAGCATTTTGATTGCAAGGAATTTAGAGCATTGTGATGACAAGTGCCATGGAGCATTGTGATGACAGGGCTCATGTGGCATTATGATGACAGTGGTCCTGAAGCAATGTGATGAACGTTGTCATGGAGCACTGTGATTACAGGGGCCATGGAGAATTGTGATGACAAAGGCCAGGGAACATTGTGATGACAGGGCTCATGGAGCATTGTGATGAAAACGGACCTGGAGCATTGTGATGAAAGGGGTCATGGCTCATTGTGATGACAGGGGCCCTGGAACATTGTGATGACAGGGGTCACGGGGCATTGTGATGACAAGGGCCATGGAACATTTGTATGACAGTGGTCATAAGGCATTTTGAATGACAGGGGCCATGAAACATTGTGATGACAAGAGTCATGGTGACTTGTGATGACAGGGAGTATGGAGCTTTGTGATTTCACAGGCATGTAGCATTTTAGACAAGGGTCATGGAGCATTGTGATGAAAGGGGTCATGGAGCATTGTGATGATAAGGGCATGGAGCATTGTGATGACAATGGCATGGAGCATTGCGATGACAAAGGTCATGGAGCCTTGTGATGACACGGGTTATGGAGCATTGTGATGACAAGGGCGTGGAGCATTGTGATGACAGTGGTCATGGAACATTGTGACGGTAAGGGCATCGAGCCGAGTAGGGGACAGTCTAGCGGCCTTGGGACTAAATTCAATGCCTGAATTAGGCCAGCATAAGGTCTTTAGTTAGCATAAGAGGTAGGACATTAGCTCAGGACAGGGTTAGGGTAAAGGCTTGGAATCGTGTCAGGAAATGACCTAAGGATAGTGTGAAGACCTTTGTTACTGAGACTCTCAGGGACTTCTTCAGAAGCAGTGTTAGGGCTTCAGGTAGGGACAGCATCAGGGCCTGACTTAGGGAGAGCGACAGGGCCTGAGTGAGGCCTAATGTCAGGCCCTTAGCTGGGGACACTGTCAGGGAATGACTTAGGAGCAGCATCAGTGCCTTTGTTGGATCAGCTTTAGGCTCTTAGTTAAAGACATGACCGGAGCCCTAGTTAGTCACAGTGTCAAGGCCTCAGTTAGGGAAAGCTTCAGGGTCTGAGTTACAGACAGCCTCAGGTCTTCACTTAAAGACAGCGACAGGGCTTTCTTAGGGACAGTGTCTGGACCTTGGTTAGAAATGAGTCAGAATATTAGCTCAGGAGAGTGTCAGGATTTTAGTTATTGCTGGCAGCAGGGACTATATTAAGGACAGATTCCGGGCCTTTGTTAGATTCAGTGACATGGCCTTAGTTAGGAGTAGTCAGGGCCTTAGTTAGGGAGAGCATTAGGGTTTCAGTTAGCATAAGATGCAGGAGATTATCTCGGGACAGAGTCAGGTTCCAGGCCAGAGATAGTGAAAGGAAATGACCAAGGGATAACGAGAAGACCTTAGTTATTCAGAGCATCAGGGCCTTAGTTAGCAGCAGCGTGAGCGCCTTAATCAGGACCAGCGCCAGGGCTTGATGTATGGACAGCATCAGAGCCTAACTAAGGTACAGCAACAGGGCCTAAGTGAGGCCTATCTTTAGGGCCTGAGTAAGGGACAGTATCAGGGCATGACTTAGGAGCAGCATAAAGGCCTCTGTAGGATCAGCATTAGGGTCTTGGTTAAAGCTATTATCAGGGCCTCCGTTAGGGATAGCCTCAAGGCCTCACTTAGGGACAGCGTCAGGGCTTACTTTGGGAAAGTTTCAGGACCTTGGTAAGACATGGGTCAGGCTATTAGCTCAGGATAATATCAGGTGTTCAGATATTGACGGCAGCAGGGCCTTAGTTAGAGGCAGTGTCAGGGCCTAAGTTAGGACTAGCATCAGAGCCTTTGTTAGGTACAGTGTCAGTGACTGAGTTAGGTGTAGTGTCAGAGCCTTAGTTAGGGACAGTGTCAGGGCCTGCATTAGGACGAGCCTCCAGGCCCCAGTTAGGGACAGGTTCACGGCCTCGGACCTAAATTCAGGGCCTCATTTACGGACAGAATCAGGGATTTAGCTAGCATAAGGGGATCTACAGCTGAAAGCAACCTGAACACCACCACAAGCAGATGCACAAGTGAACCATGCACGCTCCTATGAAGGAATATTCCACAGCAGTTGAGTACATTTTGTTTAAAGTTAGTAACACTATAAAAATTATGTTTTGAAGAAAACTATATTCAGAAGATGAAAGAATCTCGTTCTAAAGACTCTCTTTAGCTCATCTCGACATTAGCTAAAGAGAAGGTTAGGTTAAGGTCTAGGGAGAGTGTCAGGAAATGACCTAGGGATAGTGTCAAGACCTTAGTTACTTAGCACATCAGGACCTAATTTAGGAGCAGTGAGTGTCAGGGCTTCGGGTAGGAACAGCGTCAGAGCCTGACTTAGGGAGTGGGACAGGGCCTGAGTGAGGCCTAGCGTCACGGCCTTAGCTAGAGACAGTGTCAGGGCATGACTTAGGAGCAGCATAAGAGCCACGGTAGGATCAGCCTCAGGGGCTATGTTAAAGATATTATCAGGGCCTCTATTAGGGACAGCCTCAAGGCCTCACTTAGAGACAGCATCAGGGCTTCCTTAGGGACAGTTTCAGGACCTTGGTAAGAGATGGGTCAAGAAATTAGCTCAGGATAGTGTCAGGACTTTAGATATTGACGGCAGCAGGGCCTTAGTTAGGGACAGTGTCAGGCCCTGAATTAGGACTAACATCGAGGCCTTAGGTACGGACAGGATCACAGCCTCGAGAGTAATTTTAGGCCCTTAGTTAAGGACAGCAGCAGGGCTGTAGTTAGCATAAGAGGCACGACATTTGCTAGGGACAGGGTCAGGTTATGGTCTAGGGATAGTGTCAGGAAAGGACCTAAGCATAGTCTCAAAACCTTAGTTACTGAGAGTATCAGATCCTTATTTAGAACCAGTGTCAGGGCTTCAGGTAGGGACAGCATCAGAGCCTGACTTAGGGAGAGCGTTAGGGTCTGAGTGAGGCCTAGCATCAGACACTTAGTGGGGGACACTATCAAGGCATGACTTAGGAGCAGCATCAGGGTCTCTGTTGGATCAGCCTTAGGGTCTTAGTTAAAGGCATGTTCAGGGTCTGAGTTAGTCACAGCATCAAGGCCTGAGTTAGTTAGGGAAAGCTTCAGGGCCTCACTTAGGGATAGCGTCAGGGCTTACTTTGGGACAGTGTCAGGACCTTGGTAAGACATGGGACAGGTTATTAGCTCCGGATAATGTCAGGACTTTAGATGTTGATGGCAGCAGCCCTTAGTTAGAGACAGTGTCAGGCCCTGAGTTACGACTAGCATCAGAGCCTTTGTTAGATACAATGTACGGGACTGAATTAGGAGTAGAGTCAGGGCCTTCGTTAGTGACAGTGTCAGGGCCTGACTTAGGGAGAGCGACAGGGCCTGAGTGAGGCTTAGCATCAGGCCCTTAGCTGGGCACACTGTCAGGGCATGACTTTGGAGCAGCATCAGCGTCTTTGCTGGATCAGCATTAAGGTCTTCGTTAGGTACATGATCAGGGCCTGAATTAGTCAGAGCGTCAAGGCTTCAGTTAAGGAAAGCTTCAGGGCCTGAGGTAGGGACAGCCTCAGGTCTTCACTTAGGGACAGCGTCAGGGCTTACTTTGGGACAGTTTCAGGACCTTGGAAAGACATAGGTCAGGATATTAGCTCAGGATAATGTCAGGACTTTTGATAGTGATGGCAGCAGGGCCTTAGTTACAGACGGTTTCAGGGCCTGAGTTAGGCCTAGCATCAGAGACTTTGTTAGGTACAGTGTAAGGGACTGAGTTAGGAGTAGTGTCAGGGCCTTGCTTAGGGACAGTGTCAGGATCTGATTTAGGTGTACTGTCTGAGACCTAGTTAGGGACAGTGCTAGGGCCTGAGTTAGGATTAGTGTCAAGGCCTTATTTAGGACCAATTTCAGGGCCTTAGTTTGGACTAGCATCAGAGCCATTGTTAGGAATCGTATGAGGGCCTGAGTTAGGCATACTATCAGGGCCTTAGTTAGGGACAGTTTTAGGGCCTGAGTTAGGATTGGTGTCAAGGCCTTATTTAGGACCAATTTTAGGGCTTTAGTTTGGACTAGCAACAAAGCCTTTGTTAGGTATCATGTCGGGGCCTCCGTTAGGTGTAGTGCCAGGGCCATTGTTAGGGACAGTATCAGGGCCTGACTTAGGAGAAGGTCAGGGCCTTAGCCAGGGAAAGTGTCAGGGCCTTAGTTAGGGACATTATCAGGGCCTGAATTAGCAGTAGTGTCAAAAGTCCTTAGTGAGGAGAGAAAGGAGTAAGTCAGGACTCAGGCCCTGACACTGTTCTTAAATAAGGCCCTGACATTACCTGTAACACAGGTCCTGATCTGATTCCTATCATAGGCGCTGATGTTGGACTTAACTAAGGCCCTGACACTGGTCCTAAGTACAGCTGTGACACTACTCTTAACTCAGGCCCTGACACTGTCCCTAACAAAGCCTCTGGCACTACTCCTAAATCAGGCACTGACACTCTCCCTAACTAAGGCCCTGACATACACCTAACTCAGTCCCTGACACTGTCTCTAACTAAGGCCCTGATACTACTCCAAACTCAGCACTGACACTGTCACTAACTAAGGCCCCGACACTATTCATAGCTCACGCCCTAACACAACTCCTAAATCATGCCCTGACAATGTCCCTAACTAAGGCCCTGACACTATTCCTAACTCAGGCGCTGACACAATACTTAAGGAAGGCCCTGACATTACTCCTAACTCAGGCCCTGAAAAGGTCCCTAACTAAGGCCGACACAACTCCTAACTCAGGCACTAACACTGTCCCTAAATAAGGCCCTGAAACTATTCCTAACTGAGGCGCTGATACAATAACTAACGAAGGCACTGATGCTACTCCTAACTAAGGCCCTGACACTACTCCTATCTCAAGCAATGACACTGTCCCTAACTTAGGCCCTGACTCTACTCCTGACTCAGGCACTGACACTGGCCCTAACTTAGGCCGTGACACTACTCCTAACTAAGCAACTGACACTGTCCCTAACTAAGGCCCGGACACTACTCCTTACTCAGGCACTGACAATGTCACTAACTAAGGCTGTGACACTACTCCCAAAATAGACACTGAGACTGTCCCTAAATATGCCCTGACAGTACTCTGAACTCAGGCACTGACACTCTCCTTAACTAAGGCCCTGATACTACTTCCACCTCAGGCACTGACACTCTCCCTAAGTAAGCCCTGACATTACTCCCAATTCCGGCATTGACACTTTTGCTAACTAAGGCCCTGAAACTACTCACAACTGAGGCCCTTACACTGTTACTAACTACCGGTCTGAGACTACTCCTAACTCAGGCCCTGGCACTGTCCGTAACTTAGGCTCTGGCACTATTCCTAACTCAGACACTGACGCTGTCCCTTAACTAAGGGTCTGACCCTACTCCCAACTCAGACAGTGACACTCTCCCTAATTAAGGCCTTGACACTACTCTTAACTCAGGCCCTGACACAGTCCATAATAAAGACCCTGAAACTAATCCCAACTCAGGCCCTGGCACTGTCTGTAACTAAGGGACTGACACTACTCCCATCTCAGCAACTGACACCATCCCTAACTATGGCCCTGACACTACTCCCAACTCAAGCACTGGCGCTGTCTCTAACTAAGGCACTGGCACTACTCCCAACTCAGGCACTGACACTCTCCCTAATTAATGTCCTGACACTACTCTCAACTCAGGCACTGACACTGTCCCTAACTAAGGCCCTGACACTACTCCTAATGCAGGCACTGACACTACCGTAAATAAGGCCCTGACTCCACTCCTAACTCAGGCACTGTCACTGTCACTACATAAGGCCATTACACTTCTCTTAATTCAACAACTGACACTCTCCGTAACTAAGGCTTTGACACAATACTTAACTCATGCCCTGACACTGACCTTAACTAAGACCCCGAGAGTACTCCCAAGTCAGTCACTGACACTGTTCCTAACTACGGCTCAGAGACTACTCCCAATTCAGGCCCTGACACTGTCCCTAACTAAGGCACTGATATTAGTCCCAACTCAGGCAATGACACTGTCCCTAACTAAGGCCCTGACATTACTCCCAACTTAGGCACTGTCACTGTCCCTAACTAAGGCCCTGACACTACTCCCAACTCAGGCACTGACACTGTCCATAACTAATGTCCTGACACAACTCCCAACTCAGGCACTGACATTGTTCCTAACAAAGACCCTGACACTAATCCCAACAAAGGCACTGAGACTGTCCCGAAATACGCCCTGACAGTACTCCCAACTCAGGCACTGACACTGTCCCTAACTAAGGCCCTGACACTACTCCCAAACTAGGCACTGACATTGTCCCTAACTAAGGCCCTGACATTACTCTGAACTCAGGCACTAACACTGTCTCTAACTAAGGCCCTGACACTACTCTTAACTCAGGCCCTGGCACAGTCCCTAACAAAGGCCTGCCACTACCCCCAACTCTGGCACTGAGAGTGTCCCTAACTACGGCCATCACACTACTCCTAACTCAGGCACTGACGCTGTCCCTAAGTAAGGCCCTGACACTACTCCCAACGCAGGCACTGATGCTGTCTCTAACTAAGGCTCTGACACTACTCCCAACACAGGCATTGACACTGTCCCTAACTAAGGCCCTCACACTACTACTTACTTAGGCACTGACACACTACCTAACTAAGGCCCTGAGACTACTTCTACCTCAGACCCTGACACTGTCCCTAACGAAGGGCCTGATACTACTCCCTACACAGTAACTGACACTCTCCCTAACTAAGGCCTTGACACTACTTTTAACTCATGCCCTGATGCTGTCCCCAAAAAAGACCCTGAGACTATTACCAACTCAGGCACTGACACTCTCCCTAACTAAGACCCTGACACTACTACCATCACAGCCACTGACACTGTCCCTAACTAGGCCCTGACACTAATCCCAACTCAGGCACTGACACTGTCCCTAACTAAGGCCCTGACACTACTCTCAACTCCGGCACTGACACTTTCTCTAACTAGGCCCTGACACTACTCCCAACTCAGGCACTGACACTGTCCCTAACTAAGGCCCTGACATAACTCCCAAATCCGGCACTGACACTTTCTCTAACTAAGGCCTTGAAACTACTCACAACTCAGGCACTGACCCTGTCCCTAACTAGGCCCTGACACTACTCCCAACTCAGGCACTGACACTGTCCCTAACTAAGGCCCTGACATAACTCCCAACTCCGGCAATGACACTTTCTCTAAGGCCCTGAAACTACTCACAACTCAGGCCCTGACACTGTTCCTAACTACCGGTCTCAGACTACTCCTAACTTAGGCCCTGACACTATTCCTAACACAGTCAGTGACACTGTCCCTAACTAACGTCCTGAGACTATTCCTAACTCAGACCCTGACACTGTCCATAACTTAGGCCATGTCACTACTCCCAACTCAGGCACTGACGCTCTTCCTAACTAAGGGTCTGAAACTACTCCAAACTGAGTCACTGACACTCTTCCAAATTAAGGCCTTGACACTACTCTTAACTCAGGCCCTGACACTGTCCATAATAAAGACCCCGACAAAAATCCCAACTTAGGCACTGACAATGTCCGTAACTAAGGCCCTGACACTATTCCCATCTCAGCCACTGACACTGTCCCTAACTCTGGCCCTGACACTACTCCAAAAGCAAGCACTGGCACTGTCCCTAACTAAAGCACTTGCACTACTCCCAACTCGCCCTGGCGCTGTCCCTAACTAAGGCTCTGACACTACTCCCAATTCAGGCAATGACATTGTCCCTAATTGAGGCAATGAGACTAATCCCAACTCAAGCACTAAGGCTCTGGATCATTGTGATGACAAGCGCCATGGAGCATTGTGATGACAAGGGCCATGGAGAATTGTGATGACGGGTCCTGGAGCATTGTGGTGACAAGGGCCATGGAGCATTTTGAAGACAGGGGTCATGGGGCATTGTGATGAAAGTGGTCATGGAGCATTGTCATTAAAGTGGTCAAGGAACATTGTGATAAAAGTGGTCATGTAGCATTGTGATGAAAAGTGCTATGGAGAATTGGGCTGACAGGGGTCATGGAGCATTGTAATGACAAATGCATGGAGATTTGTGATGACGAGGACCATGGAGCATTGAGATTATAAGGATCATGCAGCATTGTGATGACAGGGTCCATGGAGCATTTTAATGACAAGGGACATGAAGCATTGTGATGACAGAGGTCATGGAGCATTGTGGTGACCAGCGGCATGGAGCATTGTGATAAAAGTGGTCATGTAGCATTGTGATGAAAAGTGCTATGGAGCATTGGGATGACAGGGGTCATGGAGCATTGGGATGACAGGGGTCATCAGCATTGTGATGACAAATGCGTGGAGATTTGTGATGACGAGGATCATGGAGCATTGAGATTATAAGGATCATGCAGCATTGTGATGACAGGGGCCATGGAATATTTTAATGACAAGGGACATGGAGCATTGTGGTGACAAAAGTCATGGAGCACTGTGGTGACCAGCGGCATGGAGCATTGTGAAGAAAGGGGTACTGTAACATTGTGATGAAAGGGTCAAGGAGCATTTTGATTGCAAGGAATTTAGAGCATTGTGATGACAAGGGCCATGGAGCATTGTGATGACAGGGCTCATGTGGCATTATGATGACAGTGGTCCTGAAGCAATGTGATGAACGTTGTCATGGAGCACTGTGATTACAGGGGCCATGGAGAATTGTGATGACAAAGGCCAGGGAACATTGTGATGACAGGGCTCATGGAGCATTGTGATGAAAACGGACCTGGAGCATTGTGATGAAAGGGGTCATGGCTCATTGTGATGACAGGGGCCCTGGAACATTGTGATGACAGGGGTCACGGGGCATTGTGATGACAAGGGCCATGGAACATTTGTATGACAGTGGTCATAAGGCATTTTGAATGACAGGGGCCATGAAACATTGTGATGACAAGAGTCATGGTGACTTGTGATGACAGGGAGTATGGAGCTTTGTGATTTCACAGGCATGTAGCATTTTAGACAAGGGTCATGGAGCATTGTGATGAAAGGGGTCATGGAGCATTGTGATGATAAGGGCATGGAGCATTGTGATGACAATGGCATGGAGCATTGCGATGACAAAGGTCATGGAGCCTTGTGATGACACGGGTTATGGAGCATTGTGATGACAAGGGCGTGGAGCATTGTGATGACAGTGGTCATGGAACATTGTGACGGTAAGGGCATCGAGCCGAGTAGGGGACAGTCTAGCGGCCTTGGGACTAAATTCAATGCCTGAATTAGGCCAGCATAAGGTCTTTAGTTAGCATAAGAGGTAGGACATTAGCTCAGGACAGGGTTAGGGTAAAGGCTTGGAATCGTGTCAGGAAATGACCTAAGGATAGTGTGAAGACCTTTGTTACTGAGACTCTCAGGGACTTCTTCAGAAGCAGTGTTAGGGCTTCAGGTAGGGACAGCATCAGGGCCTGACTTAGGGAGAGCGACAGGGCCTGAGTGAGGCCTAATGTCAGGCCCTTAGCTGGGGACACTGTCAGGGAATGACTTAGGAGCAGCATCAGTGCCTTTGTTGGATCAGCTTTAGGCTCTTAGTTAAAGACATGACCGGAGCCCTAGTTAGTCACAGTGTCAAGGCCTCAGTTAGGGAAAGCTTCAGGGTCTGAGTTACAGACAGCCTCAGGTCTTCACTTAAAGACAGCGACAGGGCTTTCTTAGGGACAGTGTCTGGACCTTGGTTAGAAATGAGTCAGAATATTAGCTCAGGAGAGTGTCAGGATTTTAGTTATTGCTGGCAGCAGGGACTATATTAAGGACAGATTCCGGGCCTTTGTTAGATTCAGTGACATGGCCTTAGTTAGGAGTAGTCAGGGCCTTAGTTAGGGAGAGCATTAGGGTTTCAGTTAGCATAAGATGCAGGAGATTATCTCGGGACAGAGTCAGGTTCCAGGCCAGAGATAGTGAAAGGAAATGACCAAGGGATAACGAGAAGACCTTAGTTATTCAGAGCATCAGGGCCTTAGTTAGCAGCAGCGTGAGCGCCTTAATCAGGACCAGCGCCAGGGCTTGATGTATGGACAGCATCAGAGCCTAACTAAGGTACAGCAACAGGGCCTAAGTGAGGCCTATCTTTAGGGCCTGAGTAAGGGACAGTATCAGGGCATGACTTAGGAGCAGCATAAAGGCCTCTGTAGGATCAGCATTAGGGTCTTGGTTAAAGCTATTATCAGGGCCTCCGTTAGGGATAGCCTCAAGGCCTCACTTAGGGACAGCGTCAGGGCTTACTTTGGGAAAGTTTCAGGACCTTGGTAAGACATGGGTCAGGCTATTAGCTCAGGATAATATCAGGTGTTCAGATATTGACGGCAGCAGGGCCTTAGTTAGAGGCAGTGTCAGGGCCTAAGTTAGGACTAGCATCAGAGCCTTTGTTAGGTACAGTGTCAGTGACTGAGTTAGGTGTAGTGTCAGAGCCTTAGTTAGGGACAGTGTCAGGGCCTGCATTAGGACGAGCCTCCAGGCCCCAGTTAGGGACAGGTTCAAGGCCTCGGACCTAAATTCAGGGCCTCATTTAGGGACAGAATCAGGGATTTAGCTAGCATAAGGGGATCTACAGCTGAAAGCAACCTGAACACCACCACAGGCAGATGCACAAGTGAACCATGCACGCTCCTATGAAGGAATATTCCACAGCAGTTGAGTACATTTTGTTTAAAGTTAGTAACACTATAAAAATTATGTTTTGAAGAAAACTATATTCAGAAGATGAAAGAATCTCGTTCTAAAGACTCTCTTTAGCTCATCTCGACATTAGCTAAAGAGAAGGTTAGGTTAAGGTCTAGGGAGAGTGTCAGGAAATGACCTAGGGATAGTGTCAAGACCTTAGTTACTTAGCACATCAGGACCTAATTTAGGAGCAGTGAGTGTCAGGGCTTCGGGTAGGAACAGCGTCAGAGCCTGACTTAGGGAGTGGGACAGGGCCTGAGTGAGGCCTAGCGTCACGGCCTTAGCTAGAGACAGTGTCAGGGCATGACTTAGGAGCAGCATAAGAGCCACGGTAGGATCAGCCTCAGGGGCTATGTTAAAGATATTATCAGGGCCTCTATTAGGGACAGCCTCAAGGCCTCACTTAGAGACAGCATCAGGGCTTCCTTAGGGACAGTTTCAGGACCTTGGTAAGAGATGGGTCAAGAAATTAGCTCAGGATAGTGTCAGGACTTTAGATATTGACGGCAGCAGGGCCTTAGTTAGGGACAGTGTCAGGCCCTGAATTAGGACGAACATCGAGGCCTTAGGTACGGACAGGATCACAGCCTCGAGAGTAATTTTAGGCCCTTAGTTAAGGACAGCAGCAGGGCTGTAGTTAGCATAAGAGGCACGACATTTGCTAGGGACAGGGTCAGGTTATGGTCTAGGGATAGTGTCAGGAAAGGACCTAAGCATAGTCTCAAAACCTTAGTTACTGAGAGTATCAGATCCTTATTTAGAACCAGTGTCAGGGCTTCAGGTAGGGACAGCATCAGAGCCTGACTTAGGGAGAGCGTTAGGGTCTGAGTGAGGCCTAGCATCAGACACTTAGTGGGGGACACTATCAAGGCATGACTTAGGAGCAGCATCAGGGTCTCTGTTGGATCAGCCTTAGGGTCTTAGTTAAAGGCATGTTCAGGGTCTGAGTTAGTCACAGCATCAAGGCCTGAGTTAGTTAGGGAAAGCTTCAGGGCCTCACTTAGGGATAGCGTCAGGGCTTACTTTGGGACAGTGTCAGGACCTTGGTAAGACATGGGACAGGTTATTAGCTCCGGATAATGTCAGGACTTTAGATGTTGATGGCAGCAGCCCTTAGTTAGAGACAGTGTCAGGCCCTGAGTTACGACTAGCATCAGAGCCTTTGTTAGATACAATGTACGGGACTGAATTAGGAGTAGAGTCAGGGCCTTAGTTAGTGACAGTGTCAGGGCCTGACTTAGGGAGAGCGACAGGGCCTGAGTGAGGCTTAGCATCAGGCCCTTAGCTGGGCACACTGTCAGGGCATGACTTTGGAGCAGCATCAGCGTCTTTGCTGGATCAGCATTAAGGTCTTCGTTAGGTACATGATCAGGGCCTGAATTAGTCAGAGCGTCAAGGCTTCAGTTAAGGAAAGCTTCAGGGCCTGAGGTAGGGACAGCCTCAGGTCTTCACTTAGGGACAGCGTCAGGGCTTACTTTGGGACAGTTTCAGGACCTTGGAAAGACATAGGTCAGGATATTAGCTCAGGATAATGTCAGGACTTTTGATAGTGATGGCAGCAGGGCCTTAGTTACAGACGGTTTCAGGGCCTGAGTTAGGCCTAGCATCAGAGACTTTGTTAGGTACAGTGTAAGGGACTGAGTTAGGAGTAGTGTCAGGGCCTTGCTTAGGGACAGTGTCAGGGTCTGATTTAGGTGTACTGTCTGAGACCTAGTTAGGGACAGTGCTAGGGCCTGAGTTAGGATTAGTGTCAAGGCCTTATTTAGGACCAATTTCAGGGCCTTAGTTTGGACTAGCATCAGAGCCATTGTTAGGAATCGTATGAGGGCCTGAGTTAGGCATACTATCAGGGCCTTAGTTAGGGACAGTTTTAGGGCCTGAGTTAGGATTGGTGTCAAGGCCTTATTTAGGACCAATTTTAGGGCTTTAGTTTGGACTAGCAACAAAGCCTTTGTTAGGTATCATGTCGGGGCCTCCGTTAGGTGTAGTGTCAGGGCCATTGTTAGGGACAGTATCAGGGCCTGACTTAGGAGAAGGTCAGGGCCTTAGCCAGGGAAAGTGTCAGGGCCTTAGTTAGGGACATTATCAGGGCCTGAATTAGCAGTAGTGTCAAAAGTCCTTAGTGAGGAGAGAAAGGAGTAAGTCAGGACTCAGGCCCTGACACTGTTCTTAAATAAGGCCCTGACATTACCTGTAACACAGGTCCTGATCTGATTCCTATCATAGGCGCTGATGTTGGACTTAACTAAGGCCCTGACACTGGTCCTAAGTACAGCTGTGACACTACTCTTAACTCAGGCCCTGACACTGTCCCTAACAAAGCCTCTGGCACTACTCCTAAATCAGGCACTGACACTCTCCCTAACTAAGGCCCTGACATACACCTAACTCAGTCCCTGACACTGTCTCTAACTAAGGCCCTGATACTACTCCAAACTCAGCACTGACACTGTCACTAACTAAGGCCCCGACACTATTCATAGCTCACGCCCTAACACAACTCCTAAATCATGCCCTGACAATGTCCCTAACTAAGGCCCTGACACTATTCCTAACTCAGGCGCTGACACAATACTTAAGGAAGGCCCTGACATTACTCCTAACTCAGGCCCTGAAAAGGTCCCTAACTAAGGCCGACACAACTCCTAACTCAGGCACTAACACTGTCCCTAAATAAGGCCCTGAAACTATTCCTAACTGAGGCGCTGATACAATAACTAACGAAGGCACTGATGCTACTCCTAACTAAGGCCCTGACACTACTCCTATCTCAAGCAATGACACTGTCCCTAACTTAGGCCCTGACTCTACTCCTGACTCAGGCACTGACACTGGCCCTAACTTAGGCCGTGACACTACTCCTAACTAAGCAACTGACACTGTCCCTAACTAAGGCCCGGACACTACTCCTTACTCAGGCACTGACAATGTCACTAACTAAGGCTGTGACACTACTCCCAAAATAGACACTGAGACTGTCCCTAAATATGCCCTGACAGTACTCTGAACTCAGGCACTGACACTCTCCTTAACTAAGGCCCTGATACTACTTCCACCTCAGGCACTGACACTCTCCCTAAGTAAGCCCTGACATTACTCCCAATTCCGGCATTGACACTTTTGCTAACTAAGGCCCTGAAACTACTCACAACTGAGGCCCTTACACTGTTACTAACTACCGGTCTGAGACTACTCCTAACTCAGGCCCTGGCACTGTCCGTAACTTAGGCTCTGGCACTATTCCTAACTCAGACACTGACGCTGTCCCTTAACTAAGGGTCTGACCCTACTCCCAACTCAGACAGTGACACTCTCCCTAATTAAGGCCTTGACACTACTCTTAACTCAGGCCCTGACACAGTCCATAATAAAGACCCTGAAACTAATCCCAACTCAGGCCCTGGCACTGTCTGTAACTAAGGGACTGACACTACTCCCATCTCAGCAACTGACACCATCCCTAACTATGGCCCTGACACTACTCCCAACTCAAGCACTGGCGCTGTCTCTAACTAAGGCACTGGCACTACTCCCAACTCAGGCACTGACACTCTCCCTAATTAATGTCCTGACACTACTCTCAACTCAGGCACTGACACTGTCCCTAACTAAGGCCCTGACACTACTCCTAATGCAGGCACTGACACTACCGTAAATAAGGCCCTGACTCCACTCCTAACTCAGGCACTGTCACTGTCACTACATAAGGCCATTACACTTCTCTTAATTCAACAACTGACACTCTCCGTAACTAAGGCTTTGACACAATACTTAACTCATGCCCTGACACTGACCTTAACTAAGACCCCGAGAGTACTCCCAAGTCAGTCACTGACACTGTTCCTAACTACGGCTCAGAGACTACTCCCAATTCAGGCCCTGACACTGTCCCTAACTAAGGCACTGATATTAGTCCCAACTCAGGCAATGACACTGTCCCTAACTAAGGCCCTGACATTACTCCCAACTTAGGCACTGTCACTGTCCCTAACTAAGGCCCTGACACTACTCCCAACTCAGGCACTGACACTGTCCATAACTAATGTCCTGACACAACTCCCAACTCAGGCACTGACATTGTTCCTAACAAAGACCCTGACACTAATCCCAACAAAGGCACTGAGACTGTCCCGAAATACGCCCTGACAGTACTCCCAACTCAGGCACTGACACTGTCCCTAACTAAGGCCCTGACACTACTCCCAAACTAGGCACTGACATTGTCCCTAACTAAGGCCCTGACATTACTCTGAACTCAGGCACTAACACTGTCTCTAACTAAGGCCCTGACACTACTCTTAACTCAGGCCCTGGCACAGTCCCTAACAAAGGCCTGCCACTACCCCCAACTCTGGCACTGAGAGTGTCCCTAACTACGGCCATCACACTACTCCTAACTCAGGCACTGACGCTGTCCCTAAGTAAGGCCCTGACACTACTCCCAACGCAGGCACTGATGCTGTCTCTAACTAAGGCTCTGACACTACTCCCAACACAGGCATTGACACTGTCCCTAACTAAGGCCCTCACACTACTACTTACTTAGGCACTGACACACTACCTAACTAAGGCCCTGAGACTACTTCTACCTCAGACCCTGACACTGTCCCTAACGAAGGGCCTGATACTACTCCCTACACAGTAACTGACACTCTCCCTAACTAAGGCCTTGACACTACTTTTAACTCATGCCCTGATGCTGTCCCCAAAAAAGACCCTGAGACTATTACCAACTCAGGCACTGACACTCTCCCTAACTAAGACCCTGACACTACTACCATCACAGCCACTGACACTGTCCCTAACTAGGCCCTGACACTAATCCCAACTCAGGCACTGACACTGTCCCTAACTAAGGCCCTGACACTACTCTCAACTCCGGCACTGACACTTTCTCTAACTAGGCCCTGACACTACTCCCAACTCAGGCACTGACACTGTCCCTAACTAAGGCCCTGACATAACTCCCAAATCCGGCACTGACACTTTCTCTAACTAAGGCCTTGAAACTACTCACAACTCAGGCACTGACCCTGTCCCTAACTAGGCCCTGACACTACTCCCAACTCAGGCACTGACACTGTCCCTAACTAAGGCCCTGACATAACTCCCAACTCCGGCAATGACACTTTCTCTAAGGCCCTGAAACTACTCACAACTCAGGCCCTGACACTGTTCCTAACTACCGGTCTCAGACTACTCCTAACTTAGGCCCTGACACTATTCCTAACACAGTCAGTGACACTGTCCCTAACTAACGTCCTGAGACTATTCCTAACTCAGACCCTGACACTGTCCATAACTTAGGCCATGTCACTACTCCCAACTCAGGCACTGACGCTCTTCCTAACTAAGGGTCTGAAACTACTCCAAACTGAGTCACTGACACTCTTCCAAATTAAGGCCTTGACACTACTCTTAACTCAGGCCCTGACACTGTCCATAATAAAGACCCCGACAAAAATCCCAACTTAGGCACTGACAATGTCCGTAACTAAGGCCCTGACACTATTCCCATCTCAGCCACTGACACTGTCCCTAACTCTGGCCCTGACACTACTCCAAAAGCAAGCACTGGCACTGTCCCTAACTAAAGCACTTGCACTACTCCCAACTCGCCCTGGCGCTGTCCCTAACTAAGGCTCTGACACTACTCCCAATTCAGGCAATGACATTGTCCCTAATTGAGGCAATGAGACTAATCCCAACTCAAGCACTAAGGCTCTGGATCATTGTGATGACAAGCGCCATGGAGCATTGTGATGACAAGGGCCATGGAGAATTGTGATGACGGGTCCTGGAGCATTGTGGTGACAAGGGCCATGGAGCATTTTGAAGACAGGGGTCATGGGGCATTGTGATGAAAGTGGTCATGGAGCATTGTCATTAAAGTGGTCAAGGAACATTGTGATAAAAGTGGTCATGTAGCATTGTGATGAAAAGTGCTATGGAGAATTGGGCTGACAGGGGTCATGGAGCATTGTAATGACAAATGCGTGGAGATTTGTGATGACGAGGACCATGGAGCATTGAGATTATAAGGATCATGCAGCATTGTGATGACAGGGTCCATGGAGCATTTTAATGACAAGGGACATGAAGCATTGTGATGACAGAGGTCATGGAGCATTGTGGTGACCAGCGGCATGGAGCATTGTGATAAAAGTGGTCATGTAGCATTGTGATGAAAAGTGCTATGGAGCATTGGGATGACAGGGGTCATGGAGCATTGGGATGACAGGGGTCATCAGCATTGTGATGACAAATGCGTGGAGATTTGTGATGACGAGGATCATGGAGCATTGAGATTATAAGGATCATGCAGCATTGTGATGACAGGGGCCATGGAATATTTTAATGACAAGGGACATGGAGCATTGTGGTGACAAAAGTCATGGAGCACTGTGGTGACCAGCGGCATGGAGCATTGTGAAGAAAGGGGTACTGTAACATTGTGATGAAAGGGTCAAGGAGCATTTTGATTGCAAGGAATTTAGAGCATTGTGATGACAAGGGCCATGGAGCATTGTGATGACAGGGCTCATGTGGCATTATGATGACAGTGGTCCTGAAGCAATGTGATGAACGTTGTCATGGAGCACTGTGATTACAGGGGCCATGGAGAATTGTGATGACAAAGGCCAGGGAACATTGTGATGACAGGGCTCATGGAGCATTGTGATGAAAACGGACCTGGAGCATTGTGATGAAAGGGGTCATGGCTCATTGTGATGACAGGGGCCCTGGAACATTGTGATGACAGGGGTCACGGGGCATTGTGATGACAAGGGCCATGGAACATTTGTATGACAGTGGTCATAAGGCATTTTGAATGACAGGGGCCATGAAACATTGTGATGACAAGAGTCATGGTGACTTGTGATGACAGGGAGTATGGAGCTTTGTGATTTCACAGGCATGTAGCATTTTAGACAAGGGTCATGGAGCATTGTGATGAAAGGGGTCATGGAGCATTGTGATGATAAGGGCATGGAGCATTGTGATGACAATGGCATGGAGCATTGCGATGACAAAGGTCATGGAGCCTTGTGATGACACGGGTTATGGAGCATTGTGATGACAAGGGCGTGGAGCATTGTGATGACAGTGGTCATGGAACATTGTGACGGTAAGGGCATCGAGCCGAGTAGGGGACAGTCTAGCGGCCTTGGGACTAAATTCAATGCCTGAATTAGGCCAGCATAAGGTCTTTAGTTAGCATAAGAGGTAGGACATTAGCTCAGGACAGGGTTAGGGTAAAGGCTTGGAATCGTGTCAGGAAATGACCTAAGGATAGTGTGAAGACCTTTGTTACTGAGACTCTCAGGGACTTCTTCAGAAGCAGTGTTAGGGCTTCAGGTAGGGACAGCATCAGGGCCTGACTTAGGGAGAGCGACAGGGCCTGAGTGAGGCCTAATGTCAGGCCCTTAGCTGGGGACACTGTCAGGGAATGACTTAGGAGCAGCATCAGTGCCTTTGTTGGATCAGCTTTAGGCTCTTAGTTAAAGACATGACCAGAGCCCTAGTTAGTCACAGTGTCAAGGCCTCAGTTAGGGAAAGCTTCAGGGTCTGAGTTACAGACAGCCTCAGGTCTTCACTTAAAGACAGCGACAGGGCTTTCTTAGGGACAGTGTCTGGACCTTGGTTAGAAATGAGTCAGAATATTAGCTCAGGAGAGTGTCAGGATTTTAGTTATTGCTGGCAGCAGGGACTATATTAAGGACAGATTCCGGGCCTTTGTTAGATTCAGTGACATGGCCTTAGTTAGGAGTAGTCAGGGCCTTAGTTAGGGAGAGCATTAGGGTTTCAGTTAGCATAAGATGCAGGAGATTATCTCGGGACAGAGTCAGGTTCCAGGCCAGAGATAGTGAAAGGAAATGACCAAGGGATAACGAGAAGACCTTAGTTATTCAGAGCATCAGGGCCTTAGTTAGCAGCAGCGTGAGCGCCTTAATCAGGACCAGCGCCAGGGCTTGATGTATGGACAGCATCAGAGCCTAACTAAGGTACAGCAACAGGGCCTAAGTGAGGCCTATCTTTAGGGCCTGAGTAAGGGACAGTATCAGGGCATGACTTAGGAGCAGCATAAAGGCCTCTGTAGGATCAGCATTAGGGTCTTGGTTAAAGCTATTATCAGGGCCTCCGTTAGGGATAGCCTCAAGGCCTCACTTAGGGACAGCGTCAGGGCTTACTTTGGGAAAGTTTCAGGACCTTGGTAAGACATGGGTCAGGCTATTAGCTCAGGATAATATCAGGTGTTCAGATATTGACGGCAGCAGGGCCTTAGTTAGAGGCAGTGTCAGGGCCTAAGTTAGGACTAGCATCAGAGCCTTTGTTAGGTACAGTGTCAGTGACTGAGTTAGGTGTAGTGTCAGAGCCTTAGTTAGGGACAGTGTCAGGGCCTGCATTAGGACGAGCCTCCAGGCCCCAGTTAGGGACAGGTTCACGGCCTCGGACCTAAATTCAGGGCCTCATTTACGGACAGAATCAGGGATTTAGCTAGCATAAGGGGATCTACAGCTGAAAGCAACCTGAACACCACCACAAGCAGATGCACAAGTGAACCATGCACGCTCCTATGAAGGAATATTCCACAGCAGTTGAGTACATTTTGTTTAAAGTTAGTAACACTATAAAAATTATGTTTTGAAGAAAACTATATTCAGAAGATGAAAGAATCTCGTTCTAAAGACTCTCTTTAGCTCATCTCGACATTAGCTAAAGAGAAGGTTAGGTTAAGGTCTAGGGAGAGTGTCAGGAAATGACCTAGGGATAGTGTCAAGACCTTAGTTACTTAGCACATCAGGACCTAATTTAGGAGCAGTGAGTGTCAGGGCTTCGGGTAGGAACAGCGTCAGAGCCTGACTTAGGGAGTGGGACAGGGCCTGAGTGAGGCCTAGCGTCACGGCCTTAGCTAGAGACAGTGTCAGGGCATGACTTAGGAGCAGCATAAGAGCCACGGTAGGATCAGCCTCAGGGGCTATGTTAAAGATATTATCAGGGCCTCTATTAGGGACAGCCTCAAGGCCTCACTTAGAGACAGCATCAGGGCTTCCTTAGGGACAGTTTCAGGACCTTGGTAAGAGATGGGTCAAGAAATTAGCTCAGGATAGTGTCAGGACTTTAGATATTGACGGCAGCAGGGCCTTAGTTAGGGACAGTGTCAGGCCCTGAATTAGGACGAACATCGAGGCCTTAGGTACGGACAGGATCACAGCCTCGAGAGTAATTTTAGGCCCTTAGTTAAGGACAGCAGCAGGGCTGTAGTTAGCATAAGAGGCACGACATTTGCTAGGGACAGGGTCAGGTTATGGTCTAGGGATAGTGTCAGGAAAGGACCTAAGCATAGTCTCAAAACCTTAGTTACTGAGAGTATCAGATCCTTATTTAGAACCAGTGTCAGGGCTTCAGGTAGGGACAGCATCAGAGCCTGACTTAGGGAGAGCGTTAGGGTCTGAGTGAGGCCTAGCATCAGACACTTAGTGGGGGACACTATCAAGGCATGACTTAAGAGCAGCATCAGGGTCTCTGTTGGATCAGCCTTAGGGTCTTAGTTAAAGGCATGTTCACGGTCTGAGTTAGTCACAGCATCAAGGCCTGAGTTAGTTAGGGAAAGCTTCAGGGCCTCACTTAGGGATAGCGTCAGGGCTTACTTTGGGACAGTGTCAGGACCTTGGTAAGACATGGGACAGGTTATTAGCTCCGGATAATGTCAGGACTTTAGATGTTGATGGCAGCAGCCCTTAGTTAGAGACAGTGTCAGGCCCTGAGTTACGACTAGCATCAGAGCCTTTGTTAGATACAATGTACGGGACTGAATTAGGAGTAGAGTCAGGGCCTTCGTTAGTGACAGTGTCAGGGCCTGACTTAGGGAGAGCGACAGGGCCTGAGTGAGGCTTAGCATCAGGCCCTTAGCTGGGCACACTGTCAGGGCATGACTTTGGAGCAGCATCAGCGTCTTTGCTGGATCAGCATTAAGGTCTTCGTTAGGCACATGATCAGGGCCTGAATTAGTCAGAGCGTCAAGGCTTCAGTTAAGGAAAGCTTCAGGGCCTGAGGTAGGGACAGCCTCAGGTCTTCACTTAGGGACAGCGTCAGGGCTTACTTTGGGACAGTTTCAGGACCTTGGAAAGACATAGGTCAGGATATTAGCTCAGGATAATGTCAGGACTTTTGATAGTGATGGCAGCAGGGCCTTAGTTACAGACGGTTTCAGGGCCTGAGTTAGGCCTAGCATCAGAGACTTTGTTAGGTACAGTGTAAGGGACTGAGTTAGGAGTAGTGTCAGGGCCTTGCTTAGGGACAGTGTCAGGGTCTGATTTAGGTGTACTGTCTGAGACCTAGTTAGGGACAGTGCTAGGGCCTGAGTTAGGATTAGTGTCAAGGCCTTATTTAGGACCAATTTCAGGGCCTTAGTTTGGACTAGCATCAGAGCCATTGTTAGGAATCGTATGAGGGCCTGAGTTAGGCATACTATCAGGGCCTTAGTTAGGGACAGTTTTAGGGCCTGAGTTAGGATTGGTGTCAAGGCCTTATTTAGGACCAATTTTAGGGCTTTAGTTTGGACTAGCAACAAAGCCTTTGTTAGGTATCATGTCGGGGCCTCCGTTAGGTGTAGTGTCAGGGCCATTGTTAGGGACAGTATCAGGGCCTGACTTAGGAGAAGGTCAGGGCCTTAGCCAGGGAAAGTGTCAGGGCCTTAGTTAGGGACATTATCAGGGCCTGAATTAGCAGTAGTGTCAAAAGTCCTTAGTGAGGAGAGAAAGGAGTAAGTCAGGACTCAGGCCCTGACACTGTTCTTAAATAAGGCCCTGACATTACTTGTAACACAGGTCCTGATCTGATTCCTATCATAGGCGCTGATGTTGGACTTAACTAAGGCCCTGACACTGGTCCTAAGTACAGCTGTGACACTACTCTTAACTCAGGCCCTGACACTGTCCCTAACAAAGCCTCTGGCACTACTCCTAAATCAGGCACTGACACTCTCCCTAACTAAGGCCCTGACATACACCTAACTCAGTCCCTGACACTGTCTCTAACTAAGGCCCTGATACTACTCCAAACTCAGCACTGACACTGTCACTAACTAAGGCCCCGACACTATTCATAGCTCACGCCCTAACACAACTCCTAAATCATGCCCTGACAATGTCCCTAACTAAGGCCCTGACACTATTCCTAACTCAGGCGCTGACACAATACTTAAGGAAGGCCCTGACATTACTCCTAACTCAGGCCCTGAAAAGGTCCCTAACTAAGGCCGACACAACTCCTAACTCAGGCACTAACACTGTCCCTAAATAAGGCCCTGAAACTATTCCTAACTGAGGCGCTGATACAATAACTAACGAAGGCACTGATGCTACTCCTAACTAAGGCCCTGACACTACTCCTATCTCAAGCAATGACACTGTCCCTAACTTAGGCCCTGACTCTACTCCTGACTCAGGCACTGACACTGGCCCTAACTTAGGCCGTGACACTACTCCTAACTAAGCAACTGACACTGTCCCTAACTAAGGCCCGGACACTACTCCTTACTCAGGCACTGACAATGTCACTAACTAAGGCTGTGACACTACTCCCAAAATAGACACTGAGACTGTCCCTAAATATGCCCTGACAGTACTCTGAACTCAGGCACTGACACTCTCCTTAACTAAGGCCCTGATACTACTTCCACCTCAGGCACTGACACTCTCCCTAAGTAAGCCCTGACATTACTCCCAATTCCGGCATTGACACTTTTGCTAACTAAGGCCCTGAAACTACTCACAACTGAGGCCCTTACACTGTTACTAACTACCGGTCTGAGACTACTCCTAACTCAGGCCCTGGCACTGTCCGTAACTTAGGCTCTGGCACTATTCCTAACTCAGACACTGACGCTGTCCCTTAACTAAGGGTCTGACCCTACTCCCAACTCAGACAGTGACACTCTCCCTAATTAAGGCCTTGACACTACTCTTAACTCAGGCCCTGACACAGTCCATAATAAAGACCCTGAAACTAATCCCAACTCAGGCCCTGGCACTGTCTGTAACTAAGGGACTGACACTACTCCCATCTCAGCAACTGACACCATCCCTAACTATGGCCCTGACACTACTCCCAACTCAAGCACTGGCGCTGTCTCTAACTAAGGCACTGGCACTACTCCCAACTCAGGCACTGACACTCTCCCTAATTAATGTCCTGACACTACTCTCAACTCAGGCACTGACACTGTCCCTAACTAAGGCCCTGACACTACTCCTAATGCAGGCACTGACACTACCGTAAATAAGGCCCTGACTCCACTCCTAACTCAGGCACTGTCACTGTCACTACATAAGGCCATTACACTTCTCTTAATTCAACAACTGACACTCTCCGTAACTAAGGCTTTGACACAATACTTAACTCATGCCCTGACACTGACCTTAACTAAGACCCCGAGAGTACTCCCAAGTCAGTCACTGACACTGTTCCTAACTACGGCTCAGAGACTACTCCCAATTCAGGCCCTGACACTGTCCCTAACTAAGGCACTGATATTAGTCCCAACTCAGGCAATGACACTGTCCCTAACTAAGGCCCTGACATTACTCCCAACTTAGGCACTGTCACTGTCCCTAACTAAGGCCCTGACACTACTCCCAACTCAGGCACTGACACTGTCCATAACTAATGTCCTGACACAACTCCCAACTCAGGCACTGACATTGTTCCTAACAAAGACCCTGACACTAATCCCAACAAAGGCACTGAGACTGTCCCGAAATACGCCCTGACAGTACTCCCAACTCAGGCACTGACACTGTCCCTAACTAAGGCCCTGACACTACTCCCAAACTAGGCACTGACATTGTCCCTAACTAAGGCCCTGACATTACTCTGAACTCAGGCACTAACACTGTCTCTAACTAAGGCCCTGACACTACTCTTAACTCAGGCCCTGGCACAGTCCCTAACAAAGGCCTGCCACTACCCCCAACTCTGGCACTGAGAGTGTCCCTAACTACGGCCATCACACTACTCCTAACTCAGGCACTGACGCTGTCCCTAAGTAAGGCCCTGACACTACTCCCAACGCAGGCACTGATGCTGTCTCTAACTAAGGCTCTGACACTACTCCCAACACAGGCATTGACACTGTCCCTAACTAAGGCCCTCACACTACTACTTACTTAGGCACTGACACACTACCTAACTAAGGCCCTGAGACTACTTCTACCTCAGACCCTGACACTGTCCCTAACGAAGGGCCTGATACTACTCCCTACACAGTAACTGACACTCTCCCTAACTAAGGCCTTGACACTACTTTTAACTCATGCCCTGATGCTGTCCCCAAAAAAGACCCTGAGACTATTACCAACTCAGGCACTGACACTCTCCCTAACTAAGACCCTGACACTACTACCATCACAGCCACTGACACT
Organism: Balaenoptera physalus; assembly: GCF_965194825.1. Classification (NCBI taxonomy): domain Eukaryota; kingdom Metazoa; phylum Chordata; class Mammalia; order Artiodactyla; family Balaenopteridae; genus Balaenoptera; species Balaenoptera physalus. The sequence goes on from NW_028125638.1 coordinate 100,682, forward strand.
GTCCCTAACTAGGCCCTGACACTAATCCCAACTCAGGCACTGACACTGTCCCTAACTAAGGCCCTGACACTACTCTCAACTCCGGCACTGACACTTTCTCTAACTAGGCCCTGACACTACTCCCAACTCAGGCACTGACACTGTCCCTAACTAAGGCCCTGACATAACTCCCAAATCCGGCACTGACACTTTCTCTAACTAAGGCCTTGAAACTACTCACAACTCAGGCACTGACCCTGTCCCTAACTAGGCCCTGACACTACTCCCAACTCAGGCACTGACACTGTCCCTAACTAAGGCCCTGACATAACTCCCAACTCCGGCAATGACACTTTCTCTAAGGCCCTGAAACTACTCACAACTCAGGCCCTGACACTGTTCCTAACTACCGGTCTCAGACTACTCCTAACTTAGGCCCTGACACTATTCCTAACACAGTCAGTGACACTGTCCCTAACTAACGTCCTGAGACTATTCCTAACTCAGACCCTGACACTGTCCATAACTTAGGCCATGTCACTACTCCCAACTCAGGCACTGACGCTCTTCCTAACTAAGGGTCTGAAACTACTCCAAACTGAGTCACTGACACTCTTCCAAATTAAGGCCTTGACACTACTCTTAACTCAGGCCCTGACACTGTCCATAATAAAGACCCCGACAAAAATCCCAACTTAGGCACTGACAATGTCCGTAACTAAGGCCCTGACACTATTCCCATCTCAGCCACTGACACTGTCCCTAACTCTGGCCCTGACACTACTCCAAAAGCAAGCACTGGCACTGTCCCTAACTAAAGCACTTGCACTACTCCCAACTCGCCCTGGCGCTGTCCCTAACTAAGGCTCTGACACTACTCCCAATTCAGGCAATGACATTGTCCCTAATTGAGGCAATGAGACTAATCCCAACTCAAGCACTAAGGCTCTGGATCATTGTGATGACAAGCGCCATGGAGCATTGTGATGACAAGGGCCATGGAGAATTGTGATGACGGGTCCTGGAGCATTGTGGTGACAAGGGCCATGGAGCATTTTGAAGACAGGGGTCATGGGGCATTGTGATGAAAGTGGTCATGGAGCATTGTCATTAAAGTGGTCAAGGAACATTGTGATAAAAGTGGTCATGTAGCATTGTGATGAAAAGTGCTATGGAGAATTGGGCTGACAGGGGTCATGGAGCATTGTAATGACAAATGCGTGGAGATTTGTGATGACGAGGACCATGGAGCATTGAGATTATAAGGATCATGCAGCATTGTGATGACAGGGTCCATGGAGCATTTTAATGACAAGGGACATGAAGCATTGTGATGACAGAGGTCATGGAGCATTGTGGTGACCAGCGGCATGGAGCATTGTGATAAAAGTGGTCATGTAGCATTGTGATGAAAAGTGCTATGGAGCATTGGGATGACAGGGGTCATGGAGCATTGGGATGACAGGGGTCATCAGCATTGTGATGACAAATGCGTGGAGATTTGTGATGACGAGGATCATGGAGCATTGAGATTATAAGGATCATGCAGCATTGTGATGACAGGGGCCATGGAATATTTTAATGACAAGGGACATGGAGCATTGTGGTGACAAAAGTCATGGAGCACTGTGGTGACCAGCGGCATGGAGCATTGTGAAGAAAGGGGTACTGTAACATTGTGATGAAAGGGTCAAGGAGCATTTTGATTGCAAGGAATTTAGAGCATTGTGATGACAAGGGCCATGGAGCATTGTGATGACAGGGCTCATGTGGCATTATGATGGCAGTGGTCCTGAAGCAATGTGATGAACGTTGTCATGGAGCACTGTGATTACAGGGGCCATGGAGAATTGTGATGACAAAGGCCAGGGAACATTGTGATGACAGGGCTCATGGAGCATTGTGATGAAAACGGACCTGGAGCATTGTGATGAAAGGGGTCATGGCTCATTGTGATGACAGGGGCCCTGGAACATTGTGATGACAGGGGTCACGGGGCATTGTGATGACAAGGGCCATGGAACATTTGTATGACAGTGGTCATAAGGCATTTTGAATGACAGGGGCCATGAAACATTGTGATGACAAGAGTCATGGTGACTTGTGATGACAGGGAGTATGGAGCTTTGTGATTTCACAGGCATGTAGCATTTTAGACAAGGGTCATGGAGCATTGTGATGAAAGGGGTCATGGAGCATTGTGATGATAAGGGCATGGAGCATTGTGATGACAATGGCATGGAGCATTGCGATGACAAAGGTCATGGAGCCTTGTGATGACACGGGTTATGGAGCATTGTGATGACAAGGGCGTGGAGCATTGTGATGACAGTGGTCATGGAACATTGTGACGGTAAGGGCATCGAGCCGAGTAGGGGACAGTCTAGCGGCCTTGGGACTAAATTCAATGCCTGAATTAGGCCAGCATAAGGTCTTTAGTTAGCATAAGAGGTAGGACATTAGCTCAGGACAGGGTTAGGGTAAAGGCTTGGAATCGTGTCAGGAAATGACCTAAGGATAGTGTGAAGACCTTTGTTACCGAGACTCTCAGGGACTTCTTCAGAAGCAGTGTTAGGGCTTCAGGTAGGGACAGCATCAGGGCCTGACTTAGGGAGAGCGACAGGGCCTGAGTGAGGCCTAATGTCAGGCCCTTAGCTGGGGACACTGTCAGGGAATGACTTAGGAGCAGCATCAGTGCCTTTGTTGGATCAGCTTTAGGCTCTTAGTTAAAGACATGACCAGAGCCCTAGTTAGTCACAGTGTCAAGGCCTCAGTTAGGGAAAGCTTCAGGGTCTGAGTTACAGACAGCCTCAGGTCTTCACTTAAAGACAGCGACAGGGCTTTCTTAGGGACAGTGTCTGGACCTTGGTTAGAAATGAGTCAGAATATTAGCTCAGGAGAGTGTCAGGATTTTAGTTATTGCTGGCAGCAGGGACTATATTAAGGACAGATTCCGGGCCTTTGTTAGATTCAGTGACATGGCCTTAGTTAGGAGTAGTCAGGGCCTTAGTTAGGGAGAGCATTAGGGTTTCAGTTAGCATAAGATGCAGGAGATTATCTCGGGACAGAGTCAGGTTCCAGGCCAGAGATAGTGAAAGGAAATGACCAAGGGATAACGAGAAGACCTTAGTTATTCAGAGCATCAGGGCCTTAGTTAGCAGCAGCGTGAGCGCCTTAATCAGGACCAGCGCCAGGGCTTGATGTATGGACAGCATCAGAGCCTAACTAAGGTACAGCAACAGGGCCTAAGTGAGGCCTATCTTTAGGGCCTGAGTAAGGGACAGTATCAGGGCATGACTTAGGAGCAGCATAAAGGCCTCTGTAGGATCAGCATTAGGGTCTTGGTTAAAGCTATTATCAGGGCCTCCGTTAGGGATAGCCTCAAGGCCTCACTTAGGGACAGCGTCAGGGCTTACTTTGGGAAAGTTTCAGGACCTTGGTAAGACATGGGTCAGGCTATTAGCTCAGGATAATATCAGGTGTTCAGATATTGACGGCAGCAGGGCCTTAGTTAGAGGCAGTGTCAGGGCCTAAGTTAGGACTAGCATCAGAGCCTTTGTTAGGTACAGTGTCAGTGACTGAGTTAGGTGTAGTGTCAGAGCCTTAGTTAGGGACAGTGTCAGGGCCTGCATTAGGACGAGCCTCCAGGCCCCAGTTAGGGACAGGTTCACGGCCTCGGACCTAAATTCAGGGCCTCATTTACGGACAGAATCAGGGATTTAGCTAGCATAAGGGGATCTACAGCTGAAAGCAACCTGAACACCACCACAAGCAGATGCACAAGTGAACCATGCACGCTCCTATGAAGGAATATTCCACAGCAGTTGAGTACATTTTGTTTAAAGTTAGTAACACTATAAAAATTATGTTTTGAAGAAAACTATATTCAGAAGATGAAAGAATCTCGTTCTAAAGACTCTCTTTAGCTCATCTCGACATTAGCTAAAGAGAAGGTTAGGTTAAGGTCTAGGGAGAGTGTCAGGAAATGACCTAGGGATAGTGTCAAGACCTTAGTTACTTAGCACATCAGGACCTAATTTAGGAGCAGTGAGTGTCAGGGCTTCGGGTAGGAACAGCGTCAGAGCCTGACTTAGGGAGTGGGACAGGGCCTGAGTGAGGCCTAGCGTCACGGCCTTAGCTAGAGACAGTGTCAGGGCATGACTTAGGAGCAGCATAAGAGCCACGGTAGGATCAGCCTCAGGGGCTATGTTAAAGATATTATCAGGGCCTCTATTAGGGACAGCCTCAAGGCCTCACTTAGAGACAGCATCAGGGCTTCCTTAGGGACAGTTTCAGGACCTTGGTAAGAGATGGGTCAAGAAATTAGCTCAGGATAGTGTCAGGACTTTAGATATTGACGGCAGCAGGGCCTTAGTTAGGGACAGTGTCAGGCCCTGAATTAGGACGAACATCGAGGCCTTAGGTACGGACAGGATCACAGCCTCGAGAGTAATTTTAGGCCCTTAGTTAAGGACAGCAGCAGGGCTGTAGTTAGCATAAGAGGCACGACATTTGCTAGGGACAGGGTCAGGTTATGGTCTAGGGATAGTGTCAGGAAAGGACCTAAGCATAGTCTCAAAACCTTAGTTACTGAGAGTATCAGATCCTTATTTAGAACCAGTGTCAGGGCTTCAGGTAGGGACAGCATCAGAGCCTGACTTAGGGAGAGCGTTAGGGTCTGAGTGAGGCCTAGCATCAGACACTTAGTGGGGGACACTATCAAGGCATGACTTAGGAGCAGCATCAGGGTCTCTGTTGGATCAGCCTTAGGGTCTTAGTTAAAGGCATGTTCAGGGTCTGAGTTAGTCACAGCATCAAGGCCTGAGTTAGTTAGGGAAAGCTTCAGGGCCTCACTTAGGGATAGCGTCAGGGCTTACTTTGGGACAGTGTCAGGACCTTGGTAAGACATGGGACAGGTTATTAGCTCCGGATAATGTCAGGACTTTAGATGTTGATGGCAGCAGCCCTTAGTTAGAGACAGTGTCAGGCCCTGAGTTACGACTAGCATCAGAGCCTTTGTTAGATACAATGTACGGGACTGAATTAGGAGTAGAGTCAGGGCCTTCGTTAGTGACAGTGTCAGGGCCTGACTTAGGGAGAGCGACAGGGCCTGAGTGAGGCTTAGCATCAGGCCCTTAGCTGGGCACACTGTCAGGGCATGACTTTGGAGCAGCATCAGCGTCTTTGCTGGATCAGCATTAAGGTCTTCGTTAGGTACATGATCAGGGCCTGAATTAGTCAGAGCGTCAAGGCTTCAGTTAAGGAAAGCTTCAGGGCCTGAGGTAGGGACAGCCTCAGGTCTTCACTTAGGGACAGCGTCAGGGCTTACTTTGGGACAGTTTCAGGACCTTGGAAAGACATAGGTCAGGATATTAGCTCAGGATAATGTCAGGACTTTTGATAGTGATGGCAGCAGGGCCTTAGTTACAGACGGTTTCAGGGCCTGAGTTAGGCCTAGCATCAGAGACTTTGTTAGGTACAGTGTAAGGGACTGAGTTAGGAGTAGTGTCAGGGCCTTGCTTAGGGACAGTGTCAGGGTCTGATTTAGGTGTACTGTCTGAGACCTAGTTAGGGACAGTGCTAGGGCCTGAGTTAGGATTAGTGTCAAGGCCTTATTTAGGACCAATTTCAGGGCCTTAGTTTGGACTAGCATCAGAGCCATTGTTAGGAATCGTATGAGGGCCTGAGTTAGGCATACTATCAGGGCCTTAGTTAGGGACAGTTTTAGGGCCTGAGTTAGGATTGGTGTCAAGGCCTTATTTAGGACCAATTTTAGGGCTTTAGTTTGGACTAGCAACAAAGCCTTTGTTAGGTATCATGTCGGGGCCTCCGTTAGGTGTAGTGTCAGGGCCATTGTTAGGGACAGTATCAGGGCCTGACTTAGGAGAAGGTCAGGGCCTTAGCCAGGGAAAGTGTCAGGGCCTTAGTTAGGGACATTATCAGGGCCTGAATTAGCAGTAGTGTCAAAAGTCCTTAGTGAGGAGAGAAAGGAGTAAGTCAGGACTCAGGCCCTGACACTGTTCTTAAATAAGGCCCTGACATTACCTGTAACACAGGTCCTGATCTGATTCCTATCATAGGCGCTGATGTTGGACTTAACTAAGGCCCTGACACTGGTCCTAAGTACAGCTGTGACACTACTCTTAACTCAGGCCCTGACACTGTCCCTAACAAAGCCTCTGGCACTACTCCTAAATCAGGCACTGACACTCTCCCTAACTAAGGCCCTGACATACACCTAACTCAGTCCCTGACACTGTCTCTAACTAAGGCCCTGATACTACTCCAAACTCAGCACTGACACTGTCACTAACTAAGGCCCCGACACTATTCATAGCTCACGCCCTAACACAACTCCTAAATCATGCCCTGACAATGTCCCTAACTAAGGCCCTGACACTATTCCTAACTCAGGCGCTGACACAATACTTAAGGAAGGCCCTGACATTACTCCTAACTCAGGCCCTGAAAAGGTCCCTAACTAAGGCCGACACAACTCCTAACTCAGGCACTAACACTGTCCCTAAATAAGGCCCTGAAACTATTCCTAACTGAGGCGCTGATACAATAACTAACGAAGGCACTGATGCTACTCCTAACTAAGGCCCTGACACTACTCCTATCTCAAGCAATGACACTGTCCCTAACTTAGGCCCTGACTCTACTCCTGACTCAGGCACTGACACTGGCCCTAACTTAGGCCGTGACACTACTCCTAACTAAGCAACTGACACTGTCCCTAACTAAGGCCCGGACACTACTCCTTACTCAGGCACTGACAATGTCACTAACTAAGGCTGTGACACTACTCCCAAAATAGACACTGAGACTGTCCCTAAATATGCCCTGACAGTACTCTGAACTCAGGCACTGACACTCTCCTTAACTAAGGCCCTGATACTACTTCCACCTCAGGCACTGACACTCTCCCTAAGTAAGCCCTGACATTACTCCCAATTCCGGCATTGACACTTTTGCTAACTAAGGCCCTGAAACTACTCACAACTGAGGCCCTTACACTGTTACTAACTACCGGTCTGAGACTACTCCTAACTCAGGCCCTGGCACTGTCCGTAACTTAGGCTCTGGCACTATTCCTAACTCAGACACTGACGCTGTCCCTTAACTAAGGGTCTGACCCTACTCCCAACTCAGACAGTGACACTCTCCCTAATTAAGGCCTTGACACTACTCTTAACTCAGGCCCTGACACAGTCCATAATAAAGACCCTGAAACTAATCCCAACTCAGGCCCTGGCACTGTCTGTAACTAAGGGACTGACACTACTCCCATCTCAGCAACTGACACCATCCCTAACTATGGCCCTGACACTACTCCCAACTCAAGCACTGGCGCTGTCTCTAACTAAGGCACTGGCACTACTCCCAACTCAGGCACTGACACTCTCCCTAATTAATGTCCTGACACTACTCTCAACTCAGGCACTGACACTGTCCCTAACTAAGGCCCTGACACTACTCCTAATGCAGGCACTGACACTACCGTAAATAAGGCCCTGACTCCACTCCTAACTCAGGCACTGTCACTGTCACTACATAAGGCCATTACACTTCTCTTAATTCAACAACTGACACTCTCCGTAACTAAGGCTTTGACACAATACTTAACTCATGCCCTGACACTGACCTTAACTAAGACCCCGAGAGTACTCCCAAGTCAGTCACTGACACTGTTCCTAACTACGGCTCAGAGACTACTCCCAATTCAGGCCCTGACACTGTCCCTAACTAAGGCACTGATATTAGTCCCAACTCAGGCAATGACACTGTCCCTAACTAAGGCCCTGACATTACTCCCAACTTAGGCACTGTCACTGTCCCTAACTAAGGCCCTGACACTACTCCCAACTCAGGCACTGACACTGTCCATAACTAATGTCCTGACACAACTCCCAACTCAGGCACTGACATTGTTCCTAACAAAGACCCTGACACTAATCCCAACAAAGGCACTGAGACTGTCCCGAAATACGCCCTGACAGTACTCCCAACTCAGGCACTGACACTGTCCCTAACTAAGGCCCTGACACTACTCCCAAACTAGGCACTGACATTGTCCCTAACTAAGGCCCTGACATTACTCTGAACTCAGGCACTAACACTGTCTCTAACTAAGGCCCTGACACTACTCTTAACTCAGGCCCTGGCACAGTCCCTAACAAAGGCCTGCCACTACCCCCAACTCTGGCACTGAGAGTGTCCCTAACTACGGCCATCACACTACTCCTAACTCAGGCACTGACGCTGTCCCTAAGTAAGGCCCTGACACTACTCCCAACGCAGGCACTGATGCTGTCTCTAACTAAGGCTCTGACACTACTCCCAACACAGGCATTGACACTGTCCCTAACTAAGGCCCTCACACTACTACTTACTTAGGCACTGACACACTACCTAACTAAGGCCCTGAGACTACTTCTACCTCAGACCCTGACACTGTCCCTAACGAAGGGCCTGATACTACTCCCTACACAGTAACTGACACTCTCCCTAACTAAGGCCTTGACACTACTTTTAACTCATGCCCTGATGCTGTCCCCAAAAAAGACCCTGAGACTATTACCAACTCAGGCACTGACACTCTCCCTAACTAAGACCCTGACACTACTACCATCACAGCCACTGACACTGTCCCTAACTAGGCCCTGACACTAATCCCAACTCAGGCACTGACACTGTCCCTAACTAAGGCCCTGACACTACTCTCAACTCCGGCACTGACACTTTCTCTAACTAGGCCCTGACACTACTCCCAACTCAGGCACTGACACTGTCCCTAACTAAGGCCCTGACATAACTCCCAAATCCGGCACTGACACTTTCTCTAACTAAGGCCTTGAAACTACTCACAACTCAGGCACTGACCCTGTCCCTAACTAGGCCCTGACACTACTCCCAACTCAGGCACTGACACTGTCCCTAACTAAGGCCCTGACATAACTCCCAACTCCGGCAATGACACTTTCTCTAAGGCCCTGAAACTACTCACAACTCAGGCCCTGACACTGTTCCTAACTACCGGTCTCAGACTACTCCTAACTTAGGCCCTGACACTATTCCTAACACAGTCAGTGACACTGTCCCTAACTAACGTCCTGAGACTATTCCTAACTCAGACCCTGACACTGTCCATAACTTAGGCCATGTCACTACTCCCAACTCAGGCACTGACGCTCTTCCTAACTAAGGGTCTGAAACTACTCCAAACTGAGTCACTGACACTCTTCCAAATTAAGGCCTTGACACTACTCTTAACTCAGGCCCTGACACTGTCCATAATAAAGACCCCGACAAAAATCCCAACTTAGGCACTGACAATGTCCGTAACTAAGGCCCTGACACTATTCCCATCTCAGCCACTGACACTGTCCCTAACTCTGGCCCTGACACTACTCCAAAAGCAAGCACTGGCACTGTCCCTAACTAAAGCACTTGCACTACTCCCAACTCGCCCTGGCGCTGTCCCTAACTAAGGCTCTGACACTACTCCCAATTCAGGCAATGACATTGTCCCTAATTGAGGCAATGAGACTAATCCCAACTCAAGCACTAAGGCTCTGGATCATTGTGATGACAAGCGCCATGGAGCATTGTGATGACAAGGGCCATGGAGAATTGTGATGACGGGTCCTGGAGCATTGTGGTGACAAGGGCCATGGAGCATTTTGAAGACAGGGGTCATGGGGCATTGTGATGAAAGTGGTCATGGAGCATTGTCATTAAAGTGGTCAAGGAACATTGTGATAAAAGTGGTCATGTAGCATTGTGATGAAAAGTGCTATGGAGAATTGGGCTGACAGGGGTCATGGAGCATTGTAATGACAAATGCGTGGAGATTTGTGATGACGAGGACCATGGAGCATTGAGATTATAAGGATCATGCAGCATTGTGATGACAGGGTCCATGGAGCATTTTAATGACAAGGGACATGAAGCATTGTGATGACAGAGGTCATGGAGCATTGTGGTGACCAGCGGCATGGAGCATTGTGATAAAAGTGGTCATGTAGCATTGTGATGAAAAGTGCTATGGAGCATTGGGATGACAGGGGTCATGGAGCATTGGGATGACAGGGGTCATCAGCATTGTGATGACAAATGCGTGGAGATTTGTGATGACGAGGATCATGGAGCATTGAGATTATAAGGATCATGCAGCATTGTGATGACAGGGGCCATGGAATATTTTAATGACAAGGGACATGGAGCATTGTGGTGACAAAAGTCATGGAGCACTGTGGTGACCAGCGGCATGGAGCATTGTGAAGAAAGGGGTACTGTAACATTGTGATGAAAGGGTCAAGGAGCATTTTGATTGCAAGGAATTTAGAGCATTGTGATGACAAGGGCCATGGAGCATTGTGATGACAGGGCTCATGTGGCATTATGATGACAGTGGTCCTGAAGCAATGTGATGAACGTTGTCATGGAGCACTGTGATTACAGGGGCCATGGAGAATTGTGATGACAAAGGCCAGGGAACATTGTGATGACAGGGCTCATGGAGCATTGTGATGAAAACGGACCTGGAGCATTGTGATGAAAGGGGTCATGGCTCATTGTGATGACAGGGGCCCTGGAACATTGTGATGACAGGGGTCACGGGGCATTGTGATGACAAGGGCCATGGAACATTTGTATGACAGTGGTCATAAGGCATTTTGAATGACAGGGGCCATGAAACATTGTGATGACAAGAGTCATGGTGACTTGTGATGACAGGGAGTATGGAGCTTTGTGATTTCACAGGCATGTAGCATTTTAGACAAGGGTCATGGAGCATTGTGATGAAAGGGGTCATGGAGCATTGTGATGATAAGGGCATGGAGCATTGTGATGACAATGGCATGGAGCATTGCGATGACAAAGGTCATGGAGCCTTGTGATGACACGGGTTATGGAGCATTGTGATGACAAGGGCGTGGAGCATTGTGATGACAGTGGTCATGGAACATTGTGACGGTAAGGGCATCGAGCCGAGTAGGGGACAGTCTAGCGGCCTTGGGACTAAATTCAATGCCTGAATTAGGCCAGCATAAGGTCTTTAGTTAGCATAAGAGGTAGGACATTAGCTCAGGACAGGGTTAGGGTAAAGGCTTGGAATCGTGTCAGGAAATGACCTAAGGATAGTGTGAAGACCTTTGTTACTGAGACTCTCAGGGACTTCTTCAGAAGCAGTGTTAGGGCTTCAGGTAGGGACAGCATCAGGGCCTGACTTAGGGAGAGCGACAGGGCCTGAGTGAGGCCTAATGTCAGGCCCTTAGCTGGGGACACTGTCAGGGAATGACTTAGGAGCAGCATCAGTGCCTTTGTTGGATCAGCTTTAGGCTCTTAGTTAAAGACATGACCAGAGCCCTAGTTAGTCACAGTGTCAAGGCCTCAGTTAGGGAAAGCTTCAGGGTCTGAGTTACAGACAGCCTCAGGTCTTCACTTAAAGACAGCGACAGGGCTTTCTTAGGGACAGTGTCTGGACCTTGGTTAGAAATGAGTCAGAATATTAGCTCAGGAGAGTGTCAGGATTTTAGTTATTGCTGGCAGCAGGGACTATATTAAGGACAGATTCCGGGCCTTTGTTAGATTCAGTGACATGGCCTTAGTTAGGAGTAGTCAGGGCCTTAGTTAGGGAGAGCATTAGGGTTTCAGTTAGCATAAGATGCAGGAGATTATCTCGGGACAGAGTCAGGTTCCAGGCCAGAGATAGTGAAAGGAAATGACCAAGGGATAACGAGAAGACCTTAGTTATTCAGAGCATCAGGGCCTTAGTTAGCAGCAGCGTGAGCGCCTTAATCAGGACCAGCGCCAGGGCTTGATGTATGGACAGCATCAGAGCCTAACTAAGGTACAGCAACAGGGCCTAAGTGAGGCCTATCTTTAGGGCCTGAGTAAGGGACAGTATCAGGGCATGACTTAGGAGCAGCATAAAGGCCTCTGTAGGATCAGCATTAGGGTCTTGGTTAAAGCTATTATCAGGGCCTCCGTTAGGGATAGCCTCAAGGCCTCACTTAGGGACAGCGTCAGGGCTTACTTTGGGAAAGTTTCAGGACCTTGGTAAGACATGGGTCAGGCTATTAGCTCAGGATAATATCAGGTGTTCAGATATTGACGGCAGCAGGGCCTTAGTTAGAGGCAGTGTCAGGGCCTAAGTTAGGACTAGCATCAGAGCCTTTGTTAGGTACAGTGTCAGTGACTGAGTTAGGTGTAGTGTCAGAGCCTTAGTTAGGGACAGTGTCAGGGCCTGCATTAGGACGAGCCTCCAGGCCCCAGTTAGGGACAGGTTCACGGCCTCGGACCTAAATTCAGGGCCTCATTTACGGACAGAATCAGGGATTTAGCTAGCATAAGGGGATCTACAGCTGAAAGCAACCTGAACACCACCACAAGCAGATGCACAAGTGAACCATGCACGCTCCTATGAAGGAATATTCCACAGCAGTTGAGTACATTTTGTTTAAAGTTAGTAACACTATAAAAATTATGTTTTGAAGAAAACTATATTCAGAAGATGAAAGAATCTCGTTCTAAAGACTCTCTTTAGCTCATCTCGACATTAGCTAAAGAGAAGGTTAGGTTAAGGTCTAGGGAGAGTGTCAGGAAATGACCTAGGGATAGTGTCAAGACCTTAGTTACTTAGCACATCAGGACCTAATTTAGGAGCAGTGAGTGTCAGGGCTTCGGGTAGGAACAGCGTCAGAGCCTGACTTAGGGAGTGGGACAGGGCCTGAGTGAGGCCTAGCGTCACGGCCTTAGCTAGAGACAGTGTCAGGGCATGACTTAGGAGCAGCATAAGAGCCACGGTAGGATCAGCCTCAGGGGCTATGTTAAAGATATTATCAGGGCCTCTATTAGGGACAGCCTCAAGGCCTCACTTAGAGACAGCATCAGGGCTTCCTTAGGGACAGTTTCAGGACCTTGGTAAGAGATGGGTCAAGAAATTAGCTCAGGATAGTGTCAGGACTTTAGATATTGACGGCAGCAGGGCCTTAGTTAGGGACAGTGTCAGGCCCTGAATTAGGACGAACATCGAGGCCTTAGGTACGGACAGGATCACAGCCTCGAGAGTAATTTTAGGCCCTTAGTTAAGGACAGCAGCAGGGCTGTAGTTAGCATAAGAGGCACGACATTTGCTAGGGACAGGGTCAGGTTATGGTCTAGGGATAGTGTCAGGAAAGGACCTAAGCATAGTCTCAAAACCTTAGTTACTGAGAGTATCAGATCCTTATTTAGAACCAGTGTCAGGGCTTCAGGTAGGGACAGCATCAGAGCCTGACTTAGGGAGAGCGTTAGGGTCTGAGTGAGGCCTAGCATCAGACACTTAGTGGGGGACACTATCAAGGCATGACTTAGGAGCAGCATCAGGGTCTCTGTTGGATCAGCCTTAGGGTCTTAGTTAAAGGCATGTTCAGGGTCTGAGTTAGTCACAGCATCAAGGCCTGAGTTAGTTAGGGAAAGCTTCAGGGCCTCACTTAGGGATAGCGTCAGGGCTTACTTTGGGACAGTGTCAGGACCTTGGTAAGACATGGGACAGGTTATTAGCTCCGGATAATGTCAGGACTTTAGATGTTGATGGCAGCAGCCCTTAGTTAGAGACAGTGTCAGGCCCTGAGTTACGACTAGCATCAGAGCCTTTGTTAGATACAATGTACGGGACTGAATTAGGAGTAGAGTCAGGGCCTTCGTTAGTGACAGTGTCAGGGCCTGACTTAGGGAGAGCGACAGGGCCTGAGTGAGGCTTAGCATCAGGCCCTTAGCTGGGCACACTGTCAGGGCATGACTTTGGAGCAGCATCAGCGTCTTTGCTGGATCAGCATTAAGGTCTTCGTTAGGTACATGATCAGGGCCTGAATTAGTCAGAGCGTCAAGGCTTCAGTTAAGGAAAGCTTCAGGGCCTGAGGTAGGGACAGCCTCAGGTCTTCACTTAGGGACAGCGTCAGGGCTTACTTTGGGACAGTTTCAGGACCTTGGAAAGACATAGGTCAGGATATTAGCTCAGGATAATGTCAGGACTTTTGATAGTGATGGCAGCAGGGCCTTAGTTACAGACGGTTTCAGGGCCTGAGTTAGGCCTAGCATCAGAGACTTTGTTAGGTACAGTGTAAGGGACTGAGTTAGGAGTAGTGTCAGGGCCTTGCTTAGGGACAGTGTCAGGGTCTGATTTAGGTGTACTGTCTGAGACCTAGTTAGGGACAGTGCTAGGGCCTGAGTTAGGATTAGTGTCAAGGCCTTATTTAGGACCAATTTCAGGGCCTTAGTTTGGACTAGCATCAGAGCCATTGTTAGGAATCGTATGAGGGCCTGAGTTAGGCATACTATCAGGGCCTTAGTTAGGGACAGTTTTAGGGCCTGAGTTAGGATTGGTGTCAAGGCCTTATTTAGGACCAATTTTAGGGCTTTAGTTTGGACTAGCAACAAAGCCTTTGTTAGGTATCATGTCGGGGCCTCCGTTAGGTGTAGTGTCAGGGCCATTGTTAGGGACAGTATCAGGGCCTGACTTAGGAGAAGGTCAGGGCCTTAGCCAGGGAAAGTGTCAGGGCCTTAGTTAGGGACATTATCAGGGCCTGAATTAGCAGTAGTGTCAAAAGTCCTTAGTGAGGAGAGAAAGGAGTAAGTCAGGACTCAGGCCCTGACACTGTTCTTAAATAAGGCCCTGACATTACCTGTAACACAGGTCCTGATCTGATTCCTATCATAGGCGCTGATGTTGGACTTAACTAAGGCCCTGACACTGGTCCTAAGTACAGCTGTGACACTACTCTTAACTCAGGCCCTGACACTGTCCCTAACAAAGCCTCTGGCACTACTCCTAAATCAGGCACTGACACTCTCCCTAACTAAGGCCCTGACATACACCTAACTCAGTCCCTGACACTGTCTCTAACTAAGGCCCTGATACTACTCCAAACTCAGCACTGACACTGTCACTAACTAAGGCCCCGACACTATTCATAGCTCACGCCCTAACACAACTCCTAAATCATGCCCTGACAATGTCCCTAACTAAGGCCCTGACACTATTCCTAACTCAGGCGCTGACACAATACTTAAGGAAGGCCCTGACATTACTCCTAACTCAGGCCCTGAAAAGGTCCCTAACTAAGGCCGACACAACTCCTAACTCAGGCACTAACACTGTCCCTAAATAAGGCCCTGAAACTATTCCTAACTGAGGCGCTGATACAATAACTAACGAAGGCACTGATGCTACTCCTAACTAAGGCCCTGACACTACTCCTATCTCAAGCAATGACACTGTCCCTAACTTAGGCCCTGACTCTACTCCTGACTCAGGCACTGACACTGGCCCTAACTTAGGCCGTGACACTACTCCTAACTAAGCAACTGACACTGTCCCTAACTAAGGCCCGGACACTACTCCTTACTCAGGCACTGACAATGTCACTAACTAAGGCTGTGACACTACTCCCAAAATAGACACTGAGACTGTCCCTAAATATGCCCTGACAGTACTCTGAACTCAGGCACTGACACTCTCCTTAACTAAGGCCCTGATACTACTTCCACCTCAGGCACTGACACTCTCCCTAAGTAAGCCCTGACATTACTCCCAATTCCGGCATTGACACTTTTGCTAACTAAGGCCCTGAAACTACTCACAACTGAGGCCCTTACACTGTTACTAACTACCGGTCTGAGACTACTCCTAACTCAGGCCCTGGCACTGTCCGTAACTTAGGCTCTGGCACTATTCCTAACTCAGACACTGACGCTGTCCCTTAACTAAGGGTCTGACCCTACTCCCAACTCAGACAGTGACACTCTCCCTAATTAAGGCCTTGACACTACTCTTAACTCAGGCCCTGACACAGTCCATAATAAAGACCCTGAAACTAATCCCAACTCAGGCCCTGGCACTGTCTGTAACTAAGGGACTGACACTACTCCCATCTCAGCAACTGACACCATCCCTAACTATGGCCCTGACACTACTCCCAACTCAAGCACTGGCGCTGTCTCTAACTAAGGCACTGGCACTACTCCCAACTCAGGCACTGACACTCTCCCTAATTAATGTCCTGACACTACTCTCAACTCAGGCACTGACACTGTCCCTAACTAAGGCCCTGACACTACTCCTAATGCAGGCACTGACACTACCGTAAATAAGGCCCTGACTCCACTCCTAACTCAGGCACTGTCACTGTCACTACATAAGGCCATTACACTTCTCTTAATTCAACAACTGACACTCTCCGTAACTAAGGCTTTGACACAATACTTAACTCATGCCCTGACACTGACCTTAACTAAGACCCCGAGAGTACTCCCAAGTCAGTCACTGACACTGTTCCTAACTACGGCTCAGAGACTACTCCCAATTCAGGCCCTGACACTGTCCCTAACTAAGGCACTGATATTAGTCCCAACTCAGGCAATGACACTGTCCCTAACTAAGGCCCTGACATTACTCCCAACTTAGGCACTGTCACTGTCCCTAACTAAGGCCCTGACACTACTCCCAACTCAGGCACTGACACTGTCCATAACTAATGTCCTGACACAACTCCCAACTCAGGCACTGACATTGTTCCTAACAAAGACCCTGACACTAATCCCAACAAAGGCACTGAGACTGTCCCGAAATACGCCCTGACAGTACTCCCAACTCAGGCACTGACACTGTCCCTAACTAAGGCCCTGACACTACTCCCAAACTAGGCACTGACATTGTCCCTAACTAAGGCCCTGACATTACTCTGAACTCAGGCACTAACACTGTCTCTAACTAAGGCCCTGACACTACTCTTAACTCAGGCCCTGGCACAGTCCCTAACAAAGGCCTGCCACTACCCCCAACTCTGGCACTGAGAGTGTCCCTAACTACGGCCATCACACTACTCCTAACTCAGGCACTGACGCTGTCCCTAAGTAAGGCCCTGACACTACTCCCAACGCAGGCACTGATGCTGTCTCTAACTAAGGCTCTGACACTACTCCCAACACAGGCATTGACACTGTCCCTAACTAAGGCCCTCACACTACTACTTACTTAGGCACTGACACACTACCTAACTAAGGCCCTGAGACTACTTCTACCTCAGACCCTGACACTGTCCCTAACGAAGGGCCTGATACTACTCCCTACACAGTAACTGACACTCTCCCTAACTAAGGCCTTGACACTACTTTTAACTCATGCCCTGATGCTGTCCCCAAAAAAGACCCTGAGACTATTACCAACTCAGGCACTGACACTCTCCCTAACTAAGACCCTGACACTACTACCATCACAGCCACTGACACTGTCCCTAACTAGGCCCTGACACTAATCCCAACTCAGGCACTGACACTGTCCCTAACTAAGGCCCTGACACTACTCTCAACTCCGGCACTGACACTTTCTCTAACTAGGCCCTGACACTACTCCCAACTCAGGCACTGACACTGTCCCTAACTAAGGCCCTGACATAACTCCCAAATCCGGCACTGACACTTTCTCTAACTAAGGCCTTGAAACTACTCACAACTCAGGCACTGACCCTGTCCCTAACTAGGCCCTGACACTACTCCCAACTCAGGCACTGACACTGTCCCTAACTAAGGCCCTGACATAACTCCCAACTCCGGCAATGACACTTTCTCTAAGGCCCTGAAACTACTCACAACTCAGGCCCTGACACTGTTCCTAACTACCGGTCTCAGACTACTCCTAACTTAGGCCCTGACACTATTCCTAACACAGTCAGTGACACTGTCCCTAACTAACGTCCTGAGACTATTCCTAACTCAGACCCTGACACTGTCCATAACTTAGGCCATGTCACTACTCCCAACTCAGGCACTGACGCTCTTCCTAACTAAGGGTCTGAAACTACTCCAAACTGAGTCACTGACACTCTTCCAAATTAAGGCCTTGACACTACTCTTAACTCAGGCCCTGACACTGTCCATAATAAAGACCCCGACAAAAATCCCAACTTAGGCACTGACAATGTCCGTAACTAAGGCCCTGACACTATTCCCATCTCAGCCACTGACACTGTCCCTAACTCTGGCCCTGACACTACTCCAAAAGCAAGCACTGGCACTGTCCCTAACTAAAGCACTTGCACTACTCCCAACTCGCCCTGGCGCTGTCCCTAACTAAGGCTCTGACACTACTCCCAATTCAGGCAATGACATTGTCCCTAATTGAGGCAATGAGACTAATCCCAACTCAAGCACTAAGGCTCTAGATCATTGTGATGACAAGCGCCATGGAGCATTGTGATGACAAGGGCCATGGAGAATTGTGATGACGGGTCCTGGAGCATTGTGGTGACAAGGGCCATGGAGCATTTTGAAGACAGGGGTCATGGGGCATTGTGATGAAAGTGGTCATGGAGCATTGTCATTAAAGTGGTCAAGGAACATTGTGATAAAAGTGGTCATGTAGCATTGTGATGAAAAGTGCTATGGAGAATTGGGCTGACAGGGGTCATGGAGCATTGTAATGACAAATGCGTGGAGATTTGTGATGACGAGGACCATGGAGCATTGAGATTATAAGGATCATGCAGCATTGTGATGACAGGGTCCATGGAGCATTTTAATGACAAGGGACATGAAGCATTGTGATGACAGAGGTCATGGAGCATTGTGGTGACCAGCGGCATGGAGCATTGTGATAAAAGTGGTCATGTAGCATTGTGATGAAAAGTGCTATGGAGCATTGGGATGACAGGGGTCATGGAGCATTGGGATGACAGGGGTCATCAGCATTGTGATGACAAATGCGTGGAGATTTGTGATGACGAGGATCATGGAGCATTGAGATTATAAGGATCATGCAGCATTGTGATGACAGGGGCCATGGAATATTTTAATGACAAGGGACATGGAGCATTGTGGTGACAAAAGTCATGGAGCACTGTGGTGACCAGCGGCATGGAGCATTGTGAAGAAAGGGGTACTGTAACATTGTGATGAAAGGGTCAAGGAGCATTTTGATTGCAAGGAATTTAGAGCATTGTGATGACAAGGGCCATGGAGCATTGTGATGACAGGGCTCATGTGGCATTATGATGACAGTGGTCCTGAAGCAATGTGATGAACGTTGTCATGGAGCACTGTGATTACAGGGGCCATGGAGAATTGTGATGACAAAGGCCAGGGAACATTGTGATGACAGGGCTCATGGAGCATTGTGATGAAAACGGACCTGGAGCATTGTGATGAAAGGGGTCATGGCTCATTGTGATGACAGGGGCCCTGGAACATTGTGATGACAGGGGTCACGGGGCATTGTGATGACAAGGGCCATGGAACATTTGTATGACAGTGGTCATAAGGCATTTTGAATGACAGGGGCCATGAAACATTGTGATGACAAGAGTCATGGTGACTTGTGATGACAGGGAGTATGGAGCTTTGTGATTTCACAGGCATGTAGCATTTTAGACAAGGGTCATGGAGCATTGTGATGAAAGGGGTCATGGAGCATTGTGATGATAAGGGCATGGAGCATTGTGATGACAATGGCATGGAGCATTGCGATGACAAAGGTCATGGAGCCTTGTGATGACACGGGTTATGGAGCATTGTGATGACAAGGGCGTGGAGCATTGTGATGACAGTGGTCATGGAACATTGTGACGGTAAGGGCATCGAGCCGAGTAGGGGACAGTCTAGCGGCCTTGGGACTAAATTCAATGCCTGAATTAGGCCAGCATAAGGTCTTTAGTTAGCATAAGAGGTAGGACATTAGCTCAGGACAGGGTTAGGGTAAAGGCTTGGAATCGTGTCAGGAAATGACCTAAGGATAGTGTGAAGACCTTTGTTACTGAGACTCTCAGGGACTTCTTCAGAAGCAGTGTTAGGGCTTCAGGTAGGGACAGCATCAGGGCCTGACTTAGGGAGAGCGACAGGGCCTGAGTGAGGCCTAATGTCAGGCCCTTAGCTGGGGACACTGTCAGGGAATGACTTAGGAGCAGCATCAGTGCCTTTGTTGGATCAGCTTTAGGCTCTTAGTTAAAGACATGACCGGAGCCCTAGTTAGTCACAGCATCAAGGCCTCAGTTAGGGAAAGCTTCAGGGTCTGAGTTACAGACAGCCTCAGGTCTTCACTTAAAGACAGCGACAGGGCTTTCTTAGGGACAGTGTCTGGACCTTGGTTAGAAATGAGTCAGAATATTAGCTCAGGAGAGTGTCAGGATTTTAGTTATTGCTGGCAGCAGGGACTATATTAAGGACAGATTCCGGGCCTTTGTTAGATTCAGTGTCATGGCCTTAGTTAGGAGTAGTCAGGGCCATAGTTAGGGAGAGCATTAGGGTTTCAGTTAGCATAAGATGCAGGAGATTATCTCGGGACAGAGTCAGGTTCCAGGCCAGAGATAGTGAAAGGAAATGACCAAGGGATAACGAGAAGACCTTAGTTATTCAGAGCATCAGGGCCTTAGTTAGCAGCAGCGTGAGCGCCTTAATCAGGACCAGCGCCAGGGCTTGATGTATGGACAGCATCAGAGCCTAACTAAGGTACAGCAACAGGGCCTAAGTGAGGCCTATCTTTAGGGCCTGAGTAAGGGACAGTATCAGGGCATGACTTAGGAGCAGCATAAAGGCCTCTGTAGGATCAGCATTAGGGTCTTGGTTAAAGCTATTATCAGGGCCTCCGTTAGGGATAGCCTCAAGGCCTCACTTAGGGACAGCGTCAGGGCTTACTTTGGGAAAGTTTCAGGACCTTGGTAAGACATGGGTCAGGCTATTAGCTCAGGATAATATCAGGTGTTCAGATATTGACGGCAGCAGGGCCTTAGTTAGAGGCAGTGTCAGGGCCTAAGTTAGGACTAGCATCAGAGCCTTTGTTAGGTACAGTGTCAGTGACTGAGTTAGGTGTAGTGTCAGAGCCTTAGTTAGGGACAGTGTCAGGGCCTGCATTAGGACGAGCCTCCAGGCCCCAGTTAGGGACAGGTTCACGGCCTCGGACCTAAATTCAGGGCCTCATTTACGGACAGAATCAGGGATTTAGCTAGCATAAGGGGATCTACAGCTGAAAGCAACCTGAACACCACCACAAGCAGATGCACAAGTGAACCATGCACGCTCCTATGAAGGAATATTCCACAGCAGTTGAGTACATTTTGTTTAAAGTTAGTAACACTATAAAAATTATGTTTTGAAGAAAACTATATTCAGAAGATGAAAGAATCTCGTTCTAAAGACTCTCTTTAGCTCATCTCGACATTAGCTAAAGAGAAGGTTAGGTTAAGGTCTAGGGAGAGTGTCAGGAAATGACCTAGGGATAGTGTCAAGACCTTAGTTACTTAGCACATCAGGACCTAATTTAGGAGCAGTGAGTGTCAGGGCTTCGGGTAGGAACAGCGTCAGAGCCTGACTTAGGGAGTGGGACAGGGCCTGAGTGAGGCCTAGCGTCACGGCCTTAGCTAGAGACAGTGTCAGGGCATGACTTAGGAGCAGCATAAGAGCCACGGTAGGATCAGCCTCAGGGGCTATGTTAAAGATATTATCAGGGCCTCTATTAGGGACAGCCTCAAGGCCTCACTTAGAGACAGCATCAGGGCTTCCTTAGGGACAGTTTCAGGACCTTGGTAAGAGATGGGTCGAGAAATTAGCTCAGGATAGTGTCAGGACTTTAGATATTGACGGCAGCAGGGCCTTAGTTAGGGACAGTGTCAGGCCCTGAATTAGGACGAACATCGAGGCCTTAGGTACGGACAGGATCACAGCCTCGAGAGTAATTTTAGGCCTTTAGTTAAGGACAGCAGCAGGGCTGTAGTTAGCATAAGAGGCACGACATTTGCTAGGGACAGGGTCAGGTTATGGTCTAGGGATAGTGTCAGGAAAGGACCTAAGCATAGTGTCAAAACCTCAGTTACTGAGAGTATCAGATCCTTATTTAGAACCAGTGTCAGGGCTTCAGGTAGGGACAGCATCAGAGCCTGACGTAGGGAGAGCGACAGGGCCTGAGTGAGGCCTAGCGTCAGGCCCTTAGCTGAGGACACTGTCAGGGCATGACTTAGGAACAGAATCAGCGCCTCTGTTGGATCAGCCTTAGCGTCTTTGTTACAGATGTGATCAGGGCCTGACTTAGTCACAGCTTCAAGGCCTCAGTTAGGGAAAGCTTCAGGGCCTGAGTTAGGGACAGCCTCAGTTCTTTTTTTTTTTTTTTTTTTCACGGGTTTTTAAAAGTAATTGATTTTTATTTTATTTTTTTATTTTTTTTTCATGCACACACTGTATTTTATTTTTCAAGAGATAAGTAGACTGACACCAAGCATTGTACATGGATGACCACAACAAATGCAACAATGATTGCAATTACCAAACATGGAACACACTCATACTATGTCATAATATCGAAATTCAGTCCAGTAATCCTCTACTGTAACAGCTCCTTTACTTTGCAGTGAAAATTGATTTGTATATTCTTTGCCTCTGAGTCCTTGTGGGATTTTTTTTTTAAATGCAGACAGAAAGTCACAAAAATTATACTCATCCTCATCAGTTCACTCAGTCCCATGTAATTAATTGTGTTTTTTCATCTTGATCTTTTGTTAGCACTTTTATGAGTTCATCAGTTTTTCATCAGAGTTCTGAAAATGCTTATTCATTCAGTTCAGCAGTACAGTCAGTTACCAGAAACCTGTACTTGTCAGAGTCTTTTCCATGAATTTCTTGAAGATGAAACCCTTTTATAGGAACATATTTGCAAAATCATCAGAGTACACCCAGAACTGTCTGTAAATGACAAAAGACATAAAAATGACCACGGTAAAAGATTTGATGAAAGTTCATAATAATGCAGTTGACAAGAAAATTAGTTATTTCTGAGATATACATTTTAAAGTAATAACTAGGATTAGTACTTATAACATTATACCAGAACATATAAGATTTTTAGAAATTTCATGTAATGTCTGAAACATTTATATTAACATATTTCCATATATATTTCCATACAAATACAAATATAAGATTTTTAGAAATTTCATGTAATGTCTGAAACATTTATATTAACATATTTACATACATATTTCCATACAAATACAAATATAAGATTTTTAGAAATTTCATGTAATGTCTGAAACATTTATATTAACATATTTCCATACAAATAACCCAATGAAAGTTTAGTATTAGTTGTTTTGTTTGTTTTTTTATACTGCAGGTTCTTATTAGGCATCAATTTTATACACATCAGTGTATACATGTCAATCCCAATCGCCCAATTCAGCACACCACCATCCCCACCTCACCACAGTTTTCCCCCCTTGGTGTCCATATGTCCATTCTCTACATCTGTGTCTCAACTTCTGCCCTGCAAACTGGCTCATCTGTACCATTTTTCTAGGTTCCACATACATGCATTAATATACGATATTTGTTTTTCTCTTTCTGACTTACTTCACTCTGTATGACAGTCTCTAGATCCATCCACGTCTCAACAAATGACTCAATTTCGTTCCTTTTTATGGCTGAGTAATATTCCATTGTATATATGTACCACACTTCTTTATCCATTCGTCTGTTGATGGGCATTTAGGTTGCTTCCATGACCTGGCTATTGTAAATAGTGCTGCAATGAACATTCGGGTGCATGTGTCTTTTTGAATTACGGTTTTCTCTGGGTATATGCCCAGTAGTGGGATTGCTGGGTCATATGGTAATTCTATTTTTAGTTTTTTAAGGAATCTCCATATTGTTCTCCATAGTGGCTGTATCAATTTACATTCCCACCAACAGTGCAAGAGGGTTCCCTCTTCTCCACATCCTCTCCAGCATTTGTTTTTTGTAGATTTTCTGATGATGCCCATTCTAACAGGAGTGAGGTGATAACTCATTGTAGTTTTGATTTGCATTTCTCTAATAATTAGTGATGTTGAGCATCTTTTCATGTGCTTCGTGGCCGTCTGTATGTCTTCTTTGGAGAAATGTCTATTTAGGTCTTCTGCCCATTTTTGGATTGGGGTGTTTGTTTCTTTGATATTGAGCTGAATGAGCTGTTTATATATTTTGGAGATTAATCCTTTGTCCGTTGATTCATTTGCAAATATTTTCTCCCATTCTGAGGGTTGTCTTTTCGTCTTGTTTATGGTTTCCTTTGCTGTGCAAAAGCTTTGAAGTTTCATTAGGTCCCACTTGTTTATTTTTGTTTTTATTTCCATTACTCTAGGAGGTGGATCAAAAAAGATCTTGCTGTGATTTATGTCAAAGAGTGTTCTTCCTATGTTTTCCTCTAAGAGTTTTATAGTGTCCAGGCTTATATTTAGGTGTCTAATCCATTTTGAGTCTATTTTTGTGTATGGTGTTAGGGAGTATTCTAATTTCATTCTTTTACATGTAGCTGTCCAGTTTTCCCAGCACCACTTAATGAAGAGACTGTCTTTTCTCCATTGTATATCTTTGCCTCCTTTGTCATAGATTAGTTGACCATAGGTGCGTGGGTTAATCTCTGGGCTTTCTATCTTGTTCCATTGATCTATGTTTCTGTTTTTGTGCCAGTACCATATTGTCTTGATTACTGTAGCTTTGTAGTATAGTCTGAAGTCAGGGAGTCTGATTCCTCCAGCTCCATTTTTTTGCCTCAAGACTGCTTTGGCTATTTGGGGTCTTTTGTGTCTCCATACAAATTTTAAGATGATTTGTTCTAGCTCTGTAAAAAATGCCATTGGTAATTTGATAGGGATTGCATTGAATCTGTAGATTGCTTTGGGTAGTATACTCATTTTCACAATGTTGATTCTTCCAATCCAAGAACATGGTATATCTCTCCATCTGTTGGTATCATCTTTAATTTCTTTCATCAGTGTCTTATAGTTTTCTGCATACAGGTCTTTTGTCTCCCTAGGTAGGTTTATTCCTAGGTATTTTATTCTTTTTGTTGCAATGGTAAATGGGAGTGTTTCCATAATTTCTCTTTCAGATTTTTCATCATTAGTGTATAGGAATGCAACAGATTTCTGTGCATTAATTTTGTATCCTGCAACTTTACCATATTCATTAATTAGCTCTAGCAGTTTTCTGGTGGCAGTTTTAGGATTCTCTATGTATAGTATCATGTCATCCGCAAACAGTGACAGTTTTACTTCCTCTTTTCCAATTTGTATTCCTTTTATTTCTTTTTCTTCTCTGATTGCCGTGGCTAGGACTTCCAGAACTATGTTGAATAATAGTGGTGAGAGTGGACATCCTTGTCTCGTTCCTGATCTTAGAGGAAATGCTTTCAGTTTTTCACCATTGAGAATGATGTTTGCTGTGGGTTTGTCATATATGGCCTTTATTATGTTGAGGTAGGTTCCCTCTAAGCCCACTTTCTGGAGAGTGTTTATCAGAAATGGGTGTTGAATTTTGTCAAAAGCTTTTTCTGCATCTATTGAGATGATCATATGGTTTTTATTCTTCAATTTGTTAATATGGTGTATCACATTGATTGATTTGCCTATATTGAAGAATCCTTGCATCCCTGGGATAAATCCCACTTGATCGTGGTGTATGATCCTTTTAATGTGTTGTTGGATTCTGTTTGCTAGTATTTTGTTGAGGATTTTTGCATCTATATTCATCAGTGATATTGGTCTGTAATTTTCTTTTTTTGTAGTGTCTTTGTCTGGTTTTGGTATCAGGGTGATGGTGGCCTCATAGAATGAGTTTGGGAGTGTTCCTTCCTCTGCAATGTTTTGGCAGTGCTTGAGAAGGATGGGTGTTAGCTCTTCTCTAAAGGTTTGATAGAATTCACCTGTGAAGCCATCTGGTCCTGGACTTTTGTTTGTTGGAAGATTTTTTATCACAGTTTCAATTTCATTACTTGTGATTGGTCTGTTCATATTTTCTGTTTCTTCCTGATTCAGTCTTGGAAGGTTATACCTTTCTAGAATTTGTCCATTTCTTCCAGGTTTCCATTTTATTGGCGTAAAGTTGCATGTAGTAGTCTCTTAGGATGTTTTGTATTTCTGCGGTGTCTGTTGTAACTTCTCCTTTTTCATTTCTGATTTTATTGATTTGAGTCCTCTCCCTCTTTTTCTTGATGAGTCTGGCTAATGGCTTATCAATTTTGTTTATCTTCTCAAAGAACCAACTTTTAGTTTTATTGATCTTTGCTATTGTTTTCTTTGTTTCTATTTCATTTATTTCTGCTCTGATCTTTATGATTTCTTCCCTTCTGCTAACTTTGGGTTTTGTTTGTTCTCCTTTCTCTAGTTTGTTTAGGTGTAAGATTAGATTGTTCACTTGAGATTTTTCTTGTTTCTTTAGGTAGGCTTGTATAGCTATAAACTTCCCTCTTAGAACCGCTTTTGCTGCATCCCATAGGTTTTGAGTCATCGTGTTTTCATTGTCATTTGTCTCTAGGTATTTTTTTATTTCCTCTTTGATTTCTTCAGTGTTCTCTTGGTTATTTAGTAACGTATTGTTTAGCCTCCATGTGTTTGTCTTTTTTACGTTTTTTTCCCTGTAATTCATTTCTAATCTCATAGCATTGTGGTCAGAAAAGATGCTTGGTATGATTTCAATTTTCTTAAATTTACTGAGGCTTGATTTGTGACCCAAGATGTGATCTATCCTGGAGAATGTTCCGTGCGCACTTGAGAAGAACGTGTAATCTGCTGTTTTTGGATGGAAAGTCCTATATATATCAATTAAATCTATCTGGTCTATTGTGTCATTTAAAGCTTCTGTTTCCTTATTTATTTTCATTTTGGATGATCTGTCCATTGGTGTAAGTGAAGTGTTAAAGTCCCCCACTATTATTGTGTTACTGTCGATTTCCTCTTTTATAGCTGTTGGCAGTTGCCTTATGTATTGAGGTGCTCCTATGTTGGGTGCATATATATTTACAATTGTTATATCTTCTTCTTGGATTGATCCCTGGATCATTATGTAGTGTCCTTCCTTGTCTCTTGTAACAGTCTTTATTTTAAAGTCTATTTTATCTGATATGAGTATAGCTACTCCAGCTTTCTTTTGATTTCCATTTGCATGGAATATCTTTTTCCATCCCCTCACTTTCAGTCTGTATGTGTCCCTAGGTCTAAAGTGGGTCTCTTGTAGACAGCATATATATGGGTCTTGTTTTTGTATCCATTCAGCCAGTCTATGCCTTTTGGTTGGGGCATTTAATCCATTCACGTTTAAGGTAATTATCGATATGTATGTTCCTATGACCATTTTCTTAATTGTTTTGGGTTTGTTTTTGTAGGTCCTTTTCTTCTCTTGTGTTTCCCACTTAGAGAAGTTCCTTTAGCATTTGTTGTAGAGCTGGTTTGGTGGTGCTGAATTCTCTTAGCTTTTGCTTGTCTGTAAAGCTTTTGATTTCTCCATCAAATCTAAATGAGATCCTTGCCGGGTAGAGTAATCTTGGTTGTAGGTTCTTCCCTTTCATCACTTTAAGTATATCATGCCACTCCCTTCTGGCTTGCAGAGTTTCTGCTGAGAAATCAGCTGTTAACCTTATGGGAATAAGGTTGTTATTATTTGTGTGTTATTTGTCGTTTTTCCCTTGCTGCTTTCAATAATTTTTCTTTGTCTTTAATTTTTGCCACTTTGATTACTATGTGTCTTGGCGTGTTTCTCCTTGGGTTTATTCTGTATGGGACTCTCTGCGCTTCCTGGACTTGGGTGGCTATTTCCTTTCCCATGTTAGGGAAGTTTTCGACTATAATCTCTTCAAATATTTTCTCTGGTCCTTTCTCTCTCTCTTCTCCTTCTGGGACCCCTATAATGCGAATGTTGTTGCGTTTAATTTTGTCCCAGAGGTCTCTTAGGCTGTCTTCATTTCTTTTCATTCTTTTTTCTTTAGTCTGTTCCGCAGCAGTGAATTCCACCATTCTGTCTTCCAGGTCACTTATCCGTTCTTCTGCCTCAGTTATTCTGCTATTGATTCCTTCTAGTGTAGTTTTCATTTCAGTTATTGTATTGGTCATCTCTGTTTGTTTGTTCTTTAATTCTTCTAGGTCTTTGTTAATCATTTCTTGCATCTTCTCAATCTTTGCCTCCATTCTTATTGCGAGGTCCTGGATCATCTTCACTATCATTATTCTGAATTCTTTTTCTGGAAGGTTGCCTATCTCCACTTCATTTAGTTGTTTTTCTGGGGTTTTTTCTTGTTCCTTCATCTGGTACATAGCCCTCTGCCTTTTCATCTTCTCTATCTTTCTGTAACTGTGGTTTTTGGTCCACAGGCTGCAGGATTGTAGTTTTTCTTGCTTCTGTTGTCTGCCCTCTGGTGGTTGAGGCTATCTAAGAGGCTTGATGGGAGGCTCTGGTGGTGGGTAGATCTGACTGTTGCTGTGGCGGTCAGAGCTCAGTAAAACCTTAATCCACTTGATTGTTGATGGGTGGGGCTGGGTTCCCTCCCTGTTGCTGTGGCGGTCAGAGCTCAGTAAAACCTTAATCCACTTGACTGTTGATGGGTGGGGCTGGGTTCCCTCCCTGTTGGTTGTTTTGCCTGAGGCAACCCAACACTGGAGCCTACCCGTGCTCTTTGGTGGGGTTAATGGCAGACTCTGGGAGGGCTCACGCCAAGGAGAACTTCCCAGAACCTCGGCTGCCAGTGTCCTTATCCCCACGGTGAAACAGAGCCACCACTCGCCTCTGCAGGAGACCCCCCAACACCAGCAGGTAGGTCTGGTTCAGTCTCCCCCAGGGTCACTGCTCCTTCCCCTGGGTCCCGATGCACACATTACTTTGTGTGTGCCCTCCAAGAGTGGGGTCTCTGTTTCCCCCAGTCCTGTCAAAGTCCTGCAATCAATTCCCACTAGGCTTCAAGGCCTGATTCTCTAGGAATTCCTCCTCCCGTAGCCGGACCCCCAGGTTGGGAAGCCTGACGTGGGGCTCAGAACCTTCACTCCAGTGGGTGGACTTCTGTGGTATAAGTGTTCGCCAGTCTGTGAGTCACCCACCCAGCAGTTATGGGATTTGATTTTACTCTGATTGCGCCCCTCCTACCGTCTCACTGTGGCTTCTCCTCTGTCCTTGGACGTGGGGTATCCTCCTTGGTGAAGTCCAGGGTCTTCCTGTCAATGATTGTCCAGCAGCCAGTTTTGATTCTGGTGCTCTCGCAAGAGGGAGTGAGAGCACGTCCTTCTACTCCGCCATCTTGGTTAATCCAGTGTTAATCATTTCTTGCATCTTCTCAATCTTTGCCTCCATTCTTATTGCGAGGTCCTGGATCATCTTCACTATCATTATTCTGAATTCTTTTTCTGGAAGGTTGCCTATCTCCATTTCATTTAGTTGTTTTTCTGGGGTTTTTTCTTGTTCCTTCATCTGGTACATAGCCCTCTGCCTTTTCATCTTCTCTATCTTTCTGTAACTGTGGTTTTTGGTCCACAGGCTGCAGGATTGTAGTTTTTCTTGCTTCTGTTGTCTGCCCTCTGGTGGTTGAGGCTATCTAAGAGGCTTGATGGGAGGCTCTGTTGGTGGGTAGAGCTGACTCCTCAGTTCTTAACATAGGGACAGCGACAGGGCTTTCTTAGGGACAGTGTCAGGACCTGGGTTAGAAATATGTCAGGATATTAACTCAGGCTAGTGTCCAGTTTTTAGTTATTGCTGACAGCAGGGCCTATATAAGGGGCTAATTCTGAGCCTTACTTAGAGACAGTGTCAGGGCCTCAGTTAGGACTAGCATCAGAGCCCTTGTAAAGTACAGTGTCAGGGACTGAGTTAGGTGTAGTGTCAGGGCTTTGGTTAGGGACAGTGTCAGCGCCTCAGTTAGGATAAGCCTCCAACCTCAGTTAGGGACAGGTTGACGGCCTCAGGACTAATTTTAGGCTCTTAGTTAGAGACAGCATCAAGGATTTAGTTAGCATAAGAGGCTCGACAATAGCTAAAGACGAGTTCAGGTTAAATTCTAGGGATAGTGCCAGGAAATGACCTAGGGATAGTGTCAAGACCATAGCTAATTAGAGCATCTGTGAAAATTTAGGCCCAGTGTAAGGGCTTCAGGTAGGGACAGAGTCTTAGCCTGACTTAGGGAGAGTGACAGGGCCTGAGTGATGCCTAGAGTCAGGGCCTTAGCTACGGACAGCGTCACGGCATGACATAGGATCAACATAAGGGCCTCTGTAAGATCAGCATTAGAGTTTAGTTAAAGACATTATCAGGACCTCTGTGAGGGACAGCCTCAGGGCCTCACTTAGGGACAGTGTCAGGGCTAACTTTGGGAGAGTTTCAGGACCTTGGTAAGACATGGGTCAGGATATTAGCTCAGGATAATGTCAGGACTTTAGATATTGATGGTAGCAGCGCCTACGTTAGGGAAAGTTTCAAGGCGTTAGTTAGGAGTAGCGGGCCTCTGATAGGTCCAGTGTCATATCCTCAGTTAGCAATAATGTTAGGGCCTTAGTTAGGGACAGTGTCAGGGCCGGATGTAGGGCGAGCTTCTAGGCCTTAGTTCAGGACAGTTTCATGGTCTTGGGACTAAATTCAGTGTCTGAGGTAGGCACAGCCTAAGGGCTTCAGTTAGCATAAGAGGCAGGACATTAGCTAGTGACCGTGTCAGTTTAACATCTAGGGATAGTGTCAGGTAATGACCTAAGGATAGTGTGAAGACATTTGTTATGGAGACTCTCAGGGCCTTATTCAGAACCAGTGTTAGGGCTTCAGATAGGGACAGCATCAGAGCCTGACTTAGGGATAGCGTTAGGGTCTGAGTGAGGCCTAGCATCAGACACTTAGTGGGGGACACTATCGGGGCATGACTTAGGAGCAGCATCAGGGCCTCTGTTGGATCAGCCTTAGGGTCTTAGTTAAAGACATGATCAGGGTCTGAGTTAGTCACAGCATCAAGGCCTGAGTTAGTTAGGGAAAGCTTCAGGGCCTCCCTTAGGGACAGCGTCAGGGCTTACTTTGGGACAGTTTCAGGACCTTGGTAAGACATGCGTCAGGTTATTAGCTCCGGATAATGTCAAGACTTTAGATGTTGATGGCAGCAGCCCTTAGTTAGAGACAGTGTCAGGCCCTGAGTTACGACTAGCATCAGATCCTTTGTTAGATACAATGTACGGGACTGAATTAGGAGTAGAGTCAGGGCCTTAGTTAGTGACATTGTCAGGGCCTGACTTAGGGAGAGCGACAGGGCCTGAGTGAGGCTTAGCGTCAGGCCCTTAGCTGGGCACACTGTCAGGGCATGACTTTGGAGCAGCATCAGCGTCTTTGCTGGATCAGCATTAAGGTCTTCGTTAGGTACATGATCAGGGCCTGAATTAGTCACAGCTTCAAGGCTTCAGTTAAGGAAAGCTTCAGGGCCTGAGTTAGGGACAGCCTCAGGTCTTCACTTAGGGACAGCGTCAGGGCTTACTTTGGGACAGTTTCAGGACCTTGGAAAGACATAGGTCAGGATATTCGCTCAGGATAATGTCAGGACTTTTGACAGTGATGGCAGCAGGACCTTAGTTACAGACGGTTTGAGGGCCTGAGTTAGGCCTAGCATCAGAGACTTTGTTAGGTACAGTGTAAGGGACTGAGTTAGGAGTAGTGTCAGGGTCTTGCTTAGGGACAGTGTCAGGGTCTGATTTAGGTGTACTGTCTGAGACCTAGTTAGGGACAGTGCTAGGGCCTGAGTTAGGATTAGTGTCAAGGCCTTATTTAGGACCAATTTCAGGGCCTTAGTTTGGACTAGCATCAGAGCCATTGTTAGGAATCGTAGGAGGGCCTGAGTTTGGCATACTATCAGGGCCTTAGTTAGGGACAGTTTTAGGGCCTGAGTTAGGATTAGTGTCAAGGCTTTATTTAGGACCAATTTTAGGGCTTTAGTTTGGACTAGCAACAAAGCCTTTGTTAGGTATCCTGTTGGGGCGTCAGTTAGGTGTAGTGTCAGGGCCATTGTTAGGGACAGTATCAGGGCCTGACTTAGGAGAATTTCAGGGCCTTAACCAGGGAAAGTGTCAGGGCCTTAGTTAGGGACATTATCAGGGCCTGAATTAGCAGTATTGTCAAAAGTCCTTAGTGAGGAGACTAAGGAGTAAGTCAGGACTCAGGCCCTGACACTGTTCTTAAATAAGGCCCTGACATTACCTGTAACACAGGTCCTGATCTCATTCCTATCATAGGCGCTGATGTTGGACTTAACTAAGGCCCTGACAGTGGTCCTAACTCAAGCTGTGACACTACTCTTAACTCAGGCCCTGACACTGTCCCTAACAAAGCCTCTGACACTACTCCTAAATCAGGCACTGACACTGTCCCTAACTAAGGCCCTGACATACACCTAACTCAGGCCCTGACACTGTCTCTAACTAAGGCCCTGATACTACTCCAAACTCAGCACTGACACTGTCACTAACTAAGGCCCTGACACTATTCATAGCTCAAGCCCTAACACAACTCCTAAATCATGCCTTGACAATGTCCCTAACTAAGGCCCTGACACTATTCCTAACTCAGGCGCTGACACAATACTTAAGGAAGGCCCTGACATTACTTCTAACTCAGGCCCTGAAAAGGTTCCTAACTAAGGCCGACACAACTCCTAACTCAGGCACTAACACTCTCCCTAAATAAGGCCCTGAAACTATTCCTAACTGAGGCGCTGATACAATACCTAACGAAGGCACTGATGCTACTCCTAACTAAGGCCCTGACACTACTCCTATCTCAAGCAATGACACTGTCCCTAACTTAGGCCCTGACCCTACTCCTGACTCAAGCACTGACACTGGCCCTAACTTAGGCACTGACACTACTCCTAACTAAGCAACTGACACTGTCCCTAACTAAGGCCCGGACACTACTCCTTACTCAGGCACTGACAATGTCACTACCTAAGGCCGTGACACTACTGCCAAAATAGGCACTGAGACTGTCCCTAAATATGCCCTGACATTACTCCGAACTCAGACACTGACACTGTCGTTAACTAAGGCCCTGATACTACTTCCACCTCAGGCACTGGCACTCTCCCTAAGTAAGCCCTGACATTACTCCCAATTCCGGCATTGACACTTTCGCTAACTAAGGCCCTGAAACTATTCACAACTCAGGCCCTTACACTGTTACTAACTAACGGTCTCAGACTACTCCTAACTCAGGCCCTGGCACTGTCCATAACTTAGGCTCTGGCACTATTCCTAACTCAGACACTGACGCTGTCCCTAACTAAGGGTCTGACACTACTCCCAACTCAGACACTGACACTCTCCCTAACAAAGGCCTTGACACTATTCTTCACTAATACCCTGACACAGTCCCTAACAAAGACCCTGACACTATTTCCAACTCAGGCGCTGTCACTCTCCCTAAGACCGTGACACTACTCCCATCTCAGCCACTGACACTGTCCCTAAGGCCCTGACACTACCTCCAAATCAGGCAATGACACTATCCCTAACTACAGCCCTGACACTTCTCCTAACTCAGGCACTGACACTGTCCCTTACTAATGTCCTGACACAACTCCCAACTCAGGCACTGACATTGTTCCTAACATAGGCCCTGACACTAATCCCAACATAGGCAATGAGACTGTCCCGAAATACGCCCTGACAGTACTTCCAAATCAGGCACTGACATTGTCCCTAACTAAGGCCTTGACATTACTCTCAACTCAGGCACTAACACTGTCCCTAACTGAGGACTTGACACTACTCTTAACTCAGGCCCTGGAACAGTCCCTAACAAAGGCCTGCCACTACCTCTAACTCTGGCGCTGAGAGTGTCCCTAATTACGGCCGTCACATTACTCTAAACTCAGGCACTGACGCTGTCCCTATGTAAGGCCCTGACACTACTCCCAACGCAGGCACTGACGCTGTCCCTAACTAAGGCTCTGACACTACTCCCAACACAGGCATTGACACTGTCCCTAACTAAGGCCCTCACACTACTACTTACTTAGGCACTGACACGCTACCTAAGGCCCTGAGACTACTTCTACCTCAGACCCTGACACTGTCCCTAATGAAGGGCCTGAAACTACTCCCAACACAGGCACTGACACTCTCCCTAACTAAGGCCTAGAAACTACTTTTAACTCATGCTCTGATGCTGTCCCCAAAAAAGACCCTGAGACTATTCCCAACTCAGGCACTGACACTCTCGCTAACTAAGACCCTGACACTACTCCCATCTCAGCCACTGACACTGTCCCTAATGCCCTGACCCTACTTCCAACTCAGGCACTGACACTGTCCCTAACTAGGCCCTGACACTACTCCCAACTCAGGCACTGACACTGTCCCTAACTAGGCCCTGACACTACTCCCAACTCAGGCACTGACACTGTCCCTAATTAAGGCCCTGACATAACTCCCAACTCTGGCACTGACACTTTCTCTAACTAAGGCCCTCTAACTACTCACAACTCAGGCCCTGACACGGTTCCTAACTACCAGTCCCAGACTACTACTAACTTAGGCCCTGACACTCTTCCTAACACAATCACTGACACTGTCCCTAACTAAGGTCCTGAGACTATTCCTAACTCAGACCCTGACACTGTCCATAACTTAGGCCATATCACTGCTCCCAGCTCAGGCACTGACGCTGTTCCTAACTAAGGGTCTGACACTACTCCAAACTGAGACACTGACACTTTTCCAAATTAAGGCCTTGACACTACTCTTAACTCAGGCCCTGACACTGTCCATAATAAAGACCCTGACAAAAATCCCAACTTAGGCACTGACAATGTCCGTAACTAAGGCCCTGACACTATTCCCATCTCAGCCACTGACACTGTCCCTAACTATGGCCCTCACACTACTCCCAGCGCAAGCAATGGCGCTGTCCCTAACTAAGGCACTGGCACTACTCCCAAATTGCCCTGTCGCTGTCCCTAACTAAGGCTCTGACACTACTCCCAATTCAGGCAATGACAGTGTCCCTAACTGAGGCAATGATACTACTCCCAACTCAAGCACTAAGGCTCTGGATCATTGTGATGACAAGCGCCATGGAGCACTGTGATGACAAGGGCCATGGAGAATTGTGATGACTTGTCCTGGAGCATTGTGGTGACAAGGGCCATGGAGCATTTTGATTACAGGGGTCATGGGGCATTGTGATGAAAGTCGTCAGGGAGAATTGTGATTAAAGTGGTCATGGAACATTGTGATAAAAATGGTCATGTAGCGTTGTGATGAAAAGTGCTATGGAGCATTGGGATGACAGGGGTCATGGAGCATTGTGATGACAAATGCGTGGAGATTTATGATGACGAGGACCATGGAGCATTGAGATTATAAGGATCATGCAGCATTGTGATGACAGGGGCCATGGAGCATTTTAATGACAAGGGACATGGAGCATTGTGATGACAGAGGTCATGGAGCATTGTGGTGACCAGCGGCATGGAGCATTGTGAAGAAAGGGGTACTGTAACATTGTGATGAAAGGGTCAAGGAGCATTTTGATTACAAGGATCATGGAGCATTGTGATGACAAGGGCCATGGAGCATTGTGATGACAGGGCTCATGTGGCATTATGATGACAGTGGTCCTGGAGCAATGTGTTGAACGTTGTCATGGAGCACTGTGATTACAGGGGCGATGGAGAATTGTGATGACAAAGGCCAGGGAACATTGTGATGACAGGGGGCCTGGAACATTGTGATGACAGGGGTCACGGGGCATTGTGATGACAAGGGCCATGGAACATTTTGATGACAGTGGTCATATGGCATTTTGAATGACAGGGTCCATGAAGCATTGTGATGACAAGAGTCATGGAGACTTGTGATGACAGGGGGCATGGAGCTTTGTGATTTCACAGGCATGTAGCATTTTAGACAAGGGTCATGGAGCATTGTGATGAAAGGGGTCATGGAGCATTGTGAAGACAATGGCATATAGCATTGTGATGACAAAGGTCATGGAGCATTGTCATGACAGGGGTTACGGAGCACTGTGATGACAAGGACGTGGAGCATTGTGATGACAGTGGTCATGGAACATTGTGACGATAAGGGCATCGAGCCGAGTTAGGGACAGTCTAGCGGCCTTGGGACTAAATTCAGTGCCTGAATTAGGCACAGCATAAGGTCTTTTGTTAGCATAAGAGGTAGGACATTAGCTCAGGACAGGGTTAGGGTAAAGGCTTGGAATCGTGTCAGGAAATGACCTAAGGATAGTGTGAAGACCTTTGTTACTGAGACTCTCAGGGACTTCTTCAGAAGCAGTGTTAGGGCTTCAGGTAGGGACAGCATCAGGGCCTGACTTAGGGAGAGCGACAGGGCCGGAGTGAGGCCTAATGTCAGGCCCTTAGCTGGGGACACTGTCAGGGAATGACTTAGGAGCAGCATCAGTGCCTTTGTTGGATCAGCTTTAGGTTCTTAGTTAAAGACATGACTGGAGCCCTAGTTAGTCACAGCGTCAAGGCCTCAGTTAGGGAAAGCTTCAGGGTCTGAGTTACAGACAGCCTCAGGTCTTCAATTAAAGACAGCGACAGGGCTTTCTTAGGGACAGTGTCAGGACCTTGGTTAGAAATGAGTCAGGATATTAGCTCAGGAGAGTGTCAGGATTTTAGTTATTGCTGGCAGCAGGGCGTATATTAAGGACAGATTCTGGGCCTTTGTTAGATTCAGTGTCATGGCCTTAGTTAGGAGTAGTCAGGGCCTTAGTTAGGGAGAGCATTAGGGTTTCAGTTAGCATAAGATGCAGGAGATTATCTCGGGACAGAGTCAGATTCCAGGCCAGAGACAGTGAAAGGAAATGACCAAGGAAAACGAGAAGACCTTAGTTATTCAGAGCATCAGGGCCTTAGTTAGCAGCAGCGTGAGCGCCTTAATCGGGACCAGTGCCAGGGCTTGATGTATGGACAGCATCAGAGCCTAACTAAGGTACAGCAACAGGGCCTAAGTGAGGCCTATCTTTAGGGCCTGAGTAAGGGACAGTATCAGGGCATGACTTAGGAGCAGCATAAAGGCCTCTGTAGGATCAGCATTAGGGTCTTGGTTAAAGCTATTATCAGGGCCTCCGTTAGGGATAGCCTCAAGGCCTCACTTAGGGACAGCGTCAGGGCTCACTTTGGAAAAGTTTCAGGACCTTGGTAAGACATGGGTCAGGCTATTAGCTCAGGATAATATCAGGTGTTCAGATATTGACGGCAGCAGGACCTTAGTTAGAGGCAGTGTCAGGGCCTAAGTTAGGACTAGCATCAGAGCCTTTGTTAGGTACAGTGTCAGTGACTGAGATAGGTGTAGTGTCAGAGCCTTAGTTAGGGACAGTGTCAGGGCCTGCATTAGGACGAGCCTCCAGGCCTCACTTAGGGACAGGTTCACGGCCTTGGACCTAAATTCAGGGCCTCATTTAGGGACAGAATCAGGGATTTAGCTAGCCTAAGGGGATCTACAGCTGAAAGCAACCTGAACACCACCACAAGCAGATGCACAAGTGAACCATGCATGCTCCTATGAAGGAATATTCCACAGCAGTTTAGTACATATTGTTTAAAGTTAGTAACAGTATAAAAATTATGTTTTGAAGAAAACTATATTCAGATGAAAGAATCTTGTTCTAAAGAATCTCTTTAGCTCATCTCCACATTAGCTAAAGAGAAGGTTAGGTTAAGGTCTAGGGAGAGTGTCAGGAAATGACCTAGGGATAGTGTCAAGACCTTAGTTACTTAGCACATCAGGGCCTAATTTAGGAGCAGTGAGTGTCAGGGCTTCGGGTAGGAACAGCGTCAGAGCCTGACTTAGGGAGTGGGACAGGGCCTTAGCTAGAGACAGTGTCAGGGCATGACTTAGGAGCAGCATAAGAGCCATGGTAGGATCAGCCACAGGGGCTATGTTAAAGATATTATCAGGGCCTCTTTTAGGGACAGCCTCAAGGCCTCACTTAGAGACAGCATCAGGGCTTCCTTAGGGAGAATTTCAGGACCTTGGTAAGAGATGGGTCAAGAATTTAGCTCAGGATAGTGTCAGGACATTAGATATTGACGGCAGCAGGGCCTTAGTTAGGGACAGTGTCAGGCCCTGAATTAGGACGAACATCGAGGCCTTAGGTATGGACAGGGTCACAGCCTCGAGAGTAATTTTAGGCCCTTAGTTAAGGACAACAGCAGGGCTGTAGTTAGCATAAGAGGCACGACATTTGCTAGGGACAGGGTCAGGTTACGGTCGAGGGATAATGTCAGGAAAGGACCTAAGCATAGTGTCAAAACCTTAGTTACTGAGAGTATCAGATCCTTATTTAGAACCAGTGTCAGGGCTTCAGGTAGGGACAGCATCAGAGCCTGACTTAGGGAGAGGGACAGGGCCTGAGTGAGGCCTAGCGTCAGG
Organism: Balaenoptera physalus; assembly: GCF_965194825.1. Classification (NCBI taxonomy): domain Eukaryota; kingdom Metazoa; phylum Chordata; class Mammalia; order Artiodactyla; family Balaenopteridae; genus Balaenoptera; species Balaenoptera physalus. Next base: position 138,850 of record NW_028125638.1, read on the forward strand.
CCCTTAGTTGAGGACAATGTGAGGGCATGACTTAGGAACAGCATCAGCTCCTCTGTTGGATCGACTTTAGAGTCTTAGATACAGACATCAACAGGTCCTTAGTTAGTCACAGCGTGAAGGCCTCAGTTAGGGAAAGCTTCAGGGCCTGAGTTAGGGACAGCCTCAGTTATTAACTTAGGGACAGTGATAGGGCTTTCTTAGGGACAGTGTCAGGACCTTGGTTAGAAATATGTCAGGATATTAACTCAGGCTACTGTCCAGTTTTTAATTATTGCTGACAGCAGGGCCTATATTAGGGGCAAATTCTGGGCCTTACTTAGAGACAGTGTCAGGGCCTGAGTTAGCACTAGCATCATAGCCTTTGTAAAGTACAGTGTCAGGGACTGAGTTAGGTGTAGTGTCAGGGCTTTAGTTAGGGACAGTGTCAGCGCCTCAGTTAGGATGAGCCTCCAAACTTCAGTTAGGGACAGGTTGACGGCCTCAGGACTAATTTCAGGCTCTTAGTTAGAGACAACGTCAGGGATGTAGATAGCATAAGAGGTTCAACAATAGCTAAAGACAAGTTTAGGTTAAGATCTAGGGATAGTGTCAGGAAATGACCTAGGGATAGTGTCAAGACAATAGCTAATTAGAGCATCAGTGCCTAATTTAGGCCCAGTGTCAGGGCTTCATGTAGGGATAGAGTCTTAGCCTGACTTAGGGAGAGCGACAGGGCCTTAGTGATGCCTAGAGTCAGCGCCTTAGCTACGGACAGCGTCAGGGCATTACATAGGATCAGCCTAAAGTTCTCTGTAGGATCAGCATTAGGGTCTTAGTTTAAGACATTATCAGGACCTCTGTGAGGGACAGCCTCAGGGCCTCACTTAGGGACAGTGTCAGGGCTAACTTTGGGAGAGTTTCAGGACCTTGGTAAGACATGGGTCATGATATTAGCTCAGGATAATATCAGGACTTTAGATATTGATCGTAGCAGGGCCTAAGTTAGGGACAGTGTCAAGGCGTTAGTGAGGAGTAGCGGGCCTCTGATAGTTCCACTGTCAGGTCCACAGTTAACAATTGTGTTAGGGCCTTAGTTAGGGACAGTGTCAGGGCCGGATGTAGGGCGAGCATCTAGGCCTTAGTTCGGGACTGTTTCACGGTCTTGGGACTAAATTCAGTGCCTGAGGTAGGCACAGCCTAAGGGCTTCAGTTAGCATAAGAGGCAGGACATTAGCTAGTGACCGTGTCAGTTTAACATCTAGGGATAGTGTCAGGAAATGACCTAAGGATAGTGTGAAGACCTTTGTTATGGAGACTCTCAGGGCCTTATTCAGAACCAGTGTTAGGGCTTCAGGTAGGGACAGCATCAGAGTCTGACTTAGGGAGAGCGATAGGGTCTCAGTGAGGCCTAGCATCAGTCCCTTAGATGGGGACACTGTCAGGGCATGACTTAGGAGCAGCATTAGGGCCTCTGCTGGAACAGCCTTAGGGTCTTAGTTAAAGACTTGATCAGGGTCAGTGTTAGTCACAGCATCAAGGCCTGAGTAAGTTAGGGAAAGCTTCAGGGCCTCACTTAGGGAAACTTTCAAGACCTTGCTAAGACATGGGTCAGGTTATTTTCTCCAGATTATGTCAGGTCTTTGGATGTTGATGGCAACAGCCCTTAGTTAGAGACAGTGTCAGGCCCTGAGTTACGACTAGCATCAGAAACTTTGTTAGGTACAATGTGCGGGACTGAGCTGGGAGTAGAGTCATGGCCTTAGTTAGTGACAGTGTCAGGGCCTGACTTAGGGAAAGGGACATGGCTTGAGTGAGGCCTAGCGTCAGGCCCTTAGCTGGGCACACTGTCAGAGCATGACTTTGGAGGAGCATCAGCGTCTTTGCTGGATCAGCATTAAGATCTTCTTTAAACACATGATAAGGGCCTGAGTTAGTCACAGCTTCAAGGCTTCAGTTAAGGAAAGCTTCAGGGCCTGAGTTAGGGACAGCCTCAAGTCTTCACTTAGGGACAGCATCAGGGCTTCCTTTGGGACAGTTTCAGGACCTTGGAAAGACATAGGTCAGGATATTAGCTCAGGATAATGTCAGGACTTTTGATAGTGATGGCAGCAGGGCCTTAGTTACAGACGGTTTCAGGGCCTGAGTTAGGCCTAGCATCAGAGACTTTGTTAGGTACAGTGTAAGGGACTGAGTTAGGAGTAGTGTCAGGGCCTTGCTTAGGGACAGTGTCAGGGTCTGAGTTAGGTTTACTGTCAGGGACCTAGTTAGGGACAGTGCTAGGGCCTGAGTTAAGATTAGTGTCAAGGCCTTGTTTAGGACCAATTTCAGGGCCTTAGTTTGGAATAGCAACAGAGCCTTTGTTAGGTATCATTTCAGGGTCTATGTTAGGTGTAGTGTCAAGGTCATTGTTAGGGACAGTATCAGGGCCTGACTTAGGAGAAGTTCAGGGCCTTAGCCAGGGAAAGTGTCAGGGCCTTAGTTAGGGACATTATCAGGGCCTGAATTAACAGTAGTGTCAAAAGTCTTTAGTGAGGAGAGTAAGGAGTAATTCAGGACTCAGGCCCTGACACTGTCCTTAACTAAGGCCCTGACACTATTTGTAACACAGGCTCTGATCTGATTCCTATCATAGGCCCTGATGGAGGTCTTAACTAAGGCCCTGACACTGGCCCTAACTAAAGCTGTGACACTACTGTTAAGTCAGGCTTTGACAGTGTCCCTATAAAAGCCTGTGACACTTCTCTTAACTGAGGCACTGACACTGTCCCTGAATAAGGCCCTGACAATATTCCTATCTCAGGCCCTGACACTGTCCCTAACTAAGGCCCTGATACTACTCCGAACTCAGCACTGACACTGTCTCTAACATAGGCACTGACTCTACTCCTAACTCAGGAACTGACACCTTCACTAACTAAGGCCCTGACACTGTTCATAACTCACGCCCTAACACTACTTCTAAATCATGCCCTGGCAATGTCGCTAACTAAGGCCCTGACACTACTCCTAACTCAGGCGCTAATACAATACCTAAGGAAGGCCCTGTCACTACTCCTAACTCAGGCCCTGAAAAGGTCCCTAACTAAGGCCGACACAACTCGTAACTCAGGCACTGACACTGTCCCTAAATAAGAACCTGAAAATATTCCTAACTGAGGCGCTGATGCAATACCTAATGAAGGCGCTGATGCTACTGCTAACTAAGGCCCTGACACTACTACTACCCCAGGCCCTGACACTGTCCCTAACTAAGGCCCTGACAGTACTCTTAACTCAACCACTGACACTGTCCCTAACTTACGTCCTGACTCTTCTCCTAACTCAGGCCCTGACACTGTCCCTAAATAAGGCCCTGACACTATTCCTAAATCAGGTACTGACCCTCCCCTAACTAAGGCCCTGGCATTACTCCTAACTCAGGCACTGATACAATACCTAAGAAAGGCAACAATGCTACTCCTAAATCAGGCACTGACACTGGCCCAAACTAAGACCCTGACTCTATTCCTAACTGAAGCCCTGACATGGTCCCTAACTAAGACCCTGACACTTCTCCTAACACAAGCCCTGACACTGTACTTAACATAGGCCCTGACACTGCTCCAAACATAGGCCCTTACACTACTCCAAGCTCATGCCCTGACAATGTCCCTAACTAAAGCCCTGACAGTAATCCTAAATGAGGTGCTGATACAATTCTTAATGGAGGCACTGACACTGTCCCAAAATACGGCCCTTATATTACTCTTAACTCAGGAACTGACACTCTCCCTAACTAAGGCCCTGACAGTACTACTAACTAAGGCAGTCACACTGTCCCTAACTAAGGCCCTGACACTACTCCTAAATCAGGCACTGACACTGTCCCTATCTAAATCCCTGACATTATTCCTAACTCAGGTGCCGATCCAATACCTAAGGTAGGCACTGGTGCTCCTCCTAACTAAGGCCCTGACACTCTTCCTAAATAAGGCCCTGACAGTAGTCCTAACTCAGGCACTGACAGTGACCCTAACTAGAGCCCTGACACTACTCCTAACTCATTCCCTGACACTGTCCCTAACTAAGGCCCTGACACTACTCCCAACTAAGGAACTGACACTGTCCCTAACTAGTGCCTTGACAATACTCCTAACTCAGGCCCTGACACTGTCCCTAAATAAGACAATGACACTAATGCCAACTCAGCCACTGATATTTTCCCTAACTAAGACCCAGACACTACTCCCAACTCAGGCACTGACACTCTCCCTAACTGAGGCCCTGACACTACTCCAAACTCAGACACTGAAGTTGTCCCTAAATAAGGTTCTGACACTACTCCCAACTCCAGCAGTGATGCTGTCTGTAACTAAGGCCTTGACACTACTCACAACTCAGGCAATGACACTGTCCATAATAAAGACCCTGAAAATAATCCCACCTCAGGCACTGACACTGTTCCTAACTAAAGACCTGTCACTACTCCCAACACAGGCAATGGCGCTGTCCCTAACTAAGGCCCTGACACTAATCCCAAGTCAGGCACTGATGCTGTCCCTAACTAAAGCCCTGAGTCTCTTCCCAACTCAGGCACTGACGCTGTCCCTAACTAAGGCTCTGAAACTACTCTTAACTCAGGCACTGACACTGTCCCTAACAAATACCCTGAAACTACTCCCAACTAAGCCACTGACACTGTCCATAACTACGGCCCTGACACTACTCCTAGCTCAGGCACTGACACTGTCTCTTACTAAGGTCCTGACACTACTCGTAACTCATGCACTGACATTGTTCCGAACAAAGGCCCTGACACTACTCCCAACATAGGCACTGAGACTGCCCCTAAACACGCCCAGACAGTACTCCCAACTCAGGCACTGACACTGTCCCTAACTAAAGCCCTGAAACTACTCCTAACTCACGCCCTGAAATAGTCCCTGACTAAGGCCCTGACACTACTCCCAACTCAGGCACTGACACACTGTCTAACTAAGGCCCTGAGACTACTCCAACCTCAGGCCCTGAAACTGTCCCTAACTAAGGCTCTGACATTGTTCACAACTCCTGCACTGACACACTCCCTAACTAAGGCCTTAACACTACTCTTACCTAAGGCCTTGACACTGTCCCTAACAAAGACCCTGACACTACTCCCAACTCCGGCAGCGACGTTGTTCCTAACTAAGGCCCTGACACTACTCCCAACATAGGCACTGACACTGTCCCTAACAAGTCCCTGGCACTACTCCCAACTCAGGCACTGACACTCTCCCTAAAAACGACCTTGACACTACTCTTAACTCAGGCCCTGTCATTGTCCCTAATAAAGACCCTGATATTAATCCCATCTCAGCCACTGACACTATCCCTAACTAAGGCCCTGACACTACACCCATGGCACTCTGATGACAGGGGCCATGGAGCATTGTGTTGACAAAGGCCATGGAACACTTTGATGACAGGGGTCAAGGGGAATTGTGATTACAGCGAGCTTGCAGCATTGTGAGGAAAATTGTCCTGGAGCATTGTGATGACAGCGGTCACAGAGAATTGCGATGACAGGGATCATGCAGCATTTTGATGACAAGGGTCATGGAGCATTGTGATGACAAGGATCATGGAACATTGTGATGACAAGTTCCATGAAGCATTGTGATGACAAAGGCATGGAGAATTGTGATGACATGGGTCATCGAGCATTGTAATGACAGTGGTCCTGGAGCATTGTGTTTACACGGGCATGGAGCATTGTCATGACAAGGGCATGGAACATTTTGATTATAGGCCCAAGGAGCATTGTGCTGAGAAGGCATGGTGCATTGTGATGACAATTGGCATTGAGCATTGTGATGAAAGAGGTACTGGAGCATTGTGAGGAAAAGTGTCATATTTCATTGTGATGACAGGGGTCATGGAGCAATGTGATGAAAGGTGTCATTGATCATTTTGATGAGAAGTGCCACGGAATATTGTGCTGACAATGATCTTGGAGCATTGTGATGAGAGGGGCCTTGGTGCATTGTGATAAGAGGCGTCATGTGGCATTGTGATGACAGTGGTCAAGAAGCATTGTGATGAAAGGGGTCATGGATCATTTTGATAACAAGTGTCCTGGAACCTTGTCATGACACAGTTCATGGAGAATTGTGATGAGAAGAGCCATGGCAAATTGTGATGACAGTTGTCATGGGGCATTGTAATGACAGTGGTCATTTAGCAATGTAATAAAAGGTATCATAGAGCACAGTGATGACAGGGGCCATGGAGCACTGTGCTGAAAGGGGCAATGAAGCACTGTGATGACAGGAGTCATGAGGGATTGTGATGAAAATGGTCATGGAGCATTGTGATGAAAGGGATCATGGAGCAATGTGATTACAGGGGCCATGGAGCATTGTGAATATATAGGTCATGGAACACTGTGATGACTGTGGTCATGGAGCATTTTGCTGAAAGAGGTCATGGATCACCGTGATGACAAGTGTCCTGGAATATTGTGATGACATGGTTCATGGAGCATTGTGATGACAAGGTCATGGAGCATTGTGATTACAGGGGTCATGGAGCATTGTGATGACAAGGGCAGGGAACATTGTAATGACAGGGGTCATGGAGCATTGTGATGACAAGGGCCATGAAGCTTTGTGATGACAGGTGTCATTGGGCATTATGATGACAGTGGTCATGGAGCATTGTGATGAGAAGGACCATGGAGTATTGTGATGACAGGGTTTATGGGGCCTTTTGCTGACAGGGGCTATGGAGCATTGTGATGAAAGGGGTCATTTAGCACTCTGATTACAGGGGATATGGAGCATGGTGATGACAAGGGCATGGAGCATTGTGATCACAAAGGTCATGGAGCATAGTGATGAAAGTGGTCAAGGAGCATTGTGATGAAAAGGGTCATGTGGCATTGTGAGGACAACGGTCATGGAGCATTGTGAAGAAAGAGGTCATGGAGCATTGTGATGACAGTTGTCATGGAGCATTGTGATGACATAGGTCATGGGGCTTTGTGATGACAGGGAGCATGGAACATTGTGATGAAAGTGGTCTAGGAGCATTGTGATGACATTGCTCATTGAGCATTGGGATGACAAGGTCATGGAGCCTTGTGATTACAGGGGCCATGGAGCTTTTTGATGACAAGGGGCATGGAATATTATGATGAAAGGCGTACTGGAGCATTTTGAGGAAAAGTGTCATGGATCATTGTGATTACAGCGATCATGGAGCATTGTGATGACCAGGGTCATGGAGCATTGTGATAACAGGGTTCATGGAGCATTGTGATCACAAGGGCCATGTAGTATTGTGATGACAGGTGTCATGGGGCATTGTGATGTCAGGGGCATGGAACATTGTGATAAAAGGTGTCCTGGAGAACTGTGATTACTGTGGCCATGGAGCATTGCGATGAAAAAGACCATGGAGCATTGTGATGTCAGGTGTCAAGGAGCATTGTGATGAAATGGGTCATGGATGATTGTGATAACAGGGGTTAAGGAGCACTGGGATTTCAGAGGTCATGGAGCATTGTGAGGACAAGGGCATGGAGCATTGTGATGACAGGTGTCATGGAGCACAGTGATGAAAGTGGTCATGGAACATTGTGGTGAAAAGTGTCAAGTGGCATTGTGAGGACAAGGGTCATGGAGCATTGTGAAGAAAGAAGTCATGGAGCATTTTGATGAAAGTTGTCATGGATCATTTTGAAGAAACCACCAGGGAACATTGTGATGACAAGGGCCATGGAGCATTGTGATGACAGGTGTAATGGAGCATTGTGATGTCAGTGGTCATGGAACATTGTGATGAAAGGGATCATGGAGCACTGTGATTTCAGGGTCCATGGAGAATTGTGATGACAAAGGCCATGGAGCATTGAGATGACCATTGTCATGTAGCATTGTGATGAAAGGGTCATGGAGCATTGTGACAACAATGGTCATGGAGAATTTGATGAAAGGCGTCATGGAGCATTGTGGTGAAAGGGATCATGGGGTATTGTGATGAAAAGGGGCAGGGAGCATAGTGATGACAAAGGGCCTGGAGCATTATGATGACACGGGCATGGAGTCTCGTAATGAAAAGGGTTCTGGAGCATTGCAATGAAAAGTGCATGGAGCATTGTGATTACTGGTGCCATGGATCATTGTGATGAAAAAAGCCATGTAGCATTGTGATGACATGTCATGGAGCATTGTGATGAAAACTGCCATGGAGAATTGTGAGGACAAGGGTCATGGAGAACTGTGATGAAATGGGTCATGGATCACTGTGATGATATGGGTCATGGAGCATTGTGATGAAAGAGGTATTGGGGAATTGTAATGACAAGGGCCATGGAGCCTTGTGATGAAAGATGTCAGCGAGCATTGTGATGAAAGCTGTCATTGAGCATTGTGATGAAAAGCGCCATGGAGCATTGTGATGACAAGGGTCATGGAGCATTGTGATGACATGGGCATGGAGCATTGTGATGATATGGGCATCGAGCATTGTGATGACAAGGAGCATGGAGCACTGTGACCAAACTTGTACTGGAGCATTGTGATGAGAGGGTTCTTGGATCATTGTGATTACAGGGTTGATGGAGCATTGTGATGACAAGAGTCATGGAGCACTGTGATGACAAGTGTCATGGACCCTTGTGATGACAAAGGCCATGGAGAATTGTGACGACAGGCATAATGAGGCCTTGTGATGACAGGGGTCATGGAGCATTCTGATGAAAGGGGTCATGCAGCACTCTGATTACAGGGGCCTTGGAGCATGGTGATGACAAATGCCATGGAGCATTGTGATGACAGGTGTCAAGGAGCAATGTGATGAAATGCGTCATAGATCATTGTGATGACATGAGTCAAGGAGAATTGTGATGACATAGGTCATGGGGCTTTATGATGAGAGGGAGCATGGAACATTGTGGTGAAAGTGGGCACGGAGCATTGTGATGACAGTGCTCATTGAGCATTGTGAGGACACTGTCATGGAGTCTTGTGATTACAGGGGCCATGGAGCATTTTGATGACAAGGGTCATGGAGTATTGTGATGAAAGGCGTCCTGGAGCATTTTGAGGAAAGGTGTCATGGATCATAGTGATTACAGAGATCATGGAACATTGTGATGGCCAAGGTCAGGGAGCATTGTGATAACAGGGTTCATGGAGCATTGTGATCACAAAGACCATGTAGTATTGTGATGACAAGTGTCATGGGGCATTGTGATGTCAGGGGCATGGAGCATTGTGATGACAGGTGTCATGGAGCATTGTGATGAAAGGGGTCATCGGGAAATGTAATGACAAGGGCCATGGAGCATTGTGATGAAAGGGGTCAGCGAGGATTCTGATGAAAGTCGTCATTGAGCATCGTGATGGAAAGGGCCATGGAGCATTGTGATGATAAGTGTCATTGAACATTGTGATGACAAATGTAATGGAGCCTTGTGATGACAAAAGCCATGGAGCATTGCGATGACACGGTCATGAGGCATTGTGATGAAAGGGGTCATGGATCATTGTGATGACAGGGGTCATGGAGCATTGTGATGATAAGGGTCATGGAGCAATTGAGTGAAAGGGATCATGGGACATTGTGATGACAAGAGCCATGGAGCATACTGATGACATTGGCACTGGAGCATTGTGATGACACAGGCATGGCAGATTTTGATGACAATAGTTCGGGAACATTGCCATGACAAAGGCATGGAGCATTGTGATGTCAGGGGCCATGGAGCACTGTGATGAAAAAAGCCATGGTGAATTGTGATGACAGATGTCATGGAGCATTGTGATGACAAGGGCATGGAGCACTGTGATGACAAATGGCATAGAGGAATGTCATGACAAAGGGCATGGATCATTGTGATGAATGGGGTCATGGATGATTCTGACTACAACAATCGTGGAGCATTGTGATGACAGGGCTCATGGAGCATTGTGATCACAATGGCCATAGAACATTGTAATGACAGGTGTCATGCGGCAATGTGATGAAAGGGATCATGGAGCAATGTGATTACAGGGGCCATGGAGCATTGTGATGACAGGTGTCAAGGAGCAATGTGATGAAATGCGTCATGGATCATTGTGATGACATGGGTCGTGGAGCATTGTGATGAAATGTTTCATGGGGCATTGTGCTGAAAGTGGCCATGGAGCATTGTGATGAATGTGGTCATGGAGCATTGTATTGACATGGATCATGGAGCATTTTGATTATTGTGGAGCATTCAGCACAGTGGTCCATGACCCCTTTCATCAGAATGTTCCATGGCTGTTGTCATCACAATACCCCATGGCCCCTTTTATCACAATGCTCCCTGACGTCTTTCATCACAATGCTCCATGACCATTGTCATCAGAATGCTTCATGATCCCTGTAATCAGAATGATCCATGACCCATTTCATCACATGCCCCATGACCCCTTTAATCAAATTGCTCCATGACCCTTTCATCACAATGTCCATGACCCTTGTCATCACAATGCTCCATGACGCCTGTCACCACAATGCTCCATGCCCCATTTCATCACAATGTTCCATGCACCCTGTCATCACAGTGCTCCATGGCCACTCTAATCACAGGGCTCCAAGACCCCTATAATCACAATGCTCCATGCCACTTGTCATTGCAATGTTCCATGGCCCTTGTCCTCACAATGCTCCATAGCGCTTTTCATAACAATGCTCCACGATCCCTGTCATCACAATGATACATGACTACTTTCATCAAAATGCCCCATAACCCCTTTCATCACAATGTTCCATAACCACTGTCATCACAATGCTCCATGACCCCTGTCATCACAATGTTCCAGGACCCGTGTCATCACAATGAGCCATGACCCCTTTCATCACAATGATCCATGGCCCTTGTCATCACAAGGCTCCCTGGCGCAGGTCATCACAAAGATCCATGACCACTTTCAGCACAATGCTTCATGACCCCTTTCATCACACTTCTCCATGACCATTGTCATCACAAAGCTCCATGACTCTTGTAAAATCAAAGTTCCATGGCCCTTTTAATCACAAAGCTTCACGACCTTGTCATCACAATGCACCATAACAACTTTCATCACAATGCCCCATGACTGCTGTCATCACAATGCTCCATGGCCCTTTTCCTCACAAGGCTCCATGACCCCTGTCATCACAATGCTCCATGCCCCCTTTCATCACAATGCTCCATGACCCCTTTCATCAGAATGTTCCATGACAACTTTCATCACAATGCTCTATGGACCTTGTCATCACAATGCTCAATGGCGTTTGTCATCACAATCCTCCATGAAACCTCAAATCACAATGATCCATGACCCTTTTCAGCACAATGCCCCATGACCCCTTTCATCACAATGATCTATGACCCCTTTCATCGCAATGCTCCATGACCATTGCAATAAAGGTTCCATGCCCATATCATCACAATGCTCCATGACACCTGTCATCACAATGCTCCATGGCCCTTGTCCTCACAGTGCTCCATGGCCCCTGTCATCAAAATGCTCCATGACTACTTTAATCACAATGCTCCATGACCAATTTCATCACAATGCCCCGTGACCCCTGTAATCAAAATGTTCCTTAACCCCTTTCATCCTATTGTTACAGTACTCCTTTCATCACAATGCTCCATGCCGCCTGTCACCAATATGCTCCATTACCCTTCTCATCACAATGTTCCATGGCCCCTGTCATCACAATGCTCCATTACCCTTGTCATCACAATGCTCTATGCCATTTTCATCACAATCCTTCATGACCCTTGTCATCACAATGATCCATGGAGCTTTTCATCATAAAGATCCAGAGCCTTAGTGCCTGAGTTGAGAGTAGTATAATTGCCTCAGTTATGGACACTGTCAGTCCCTGAGTTGGGAGTAGTGTCAGGGCCATAGTTAGGGACAGTGTCAGGGCCTGAATTAGAAGTAGTGTCAATGCCTAAGTTACGGACAATATCAGGGCATGAGTTAGGAGTAGTCTTAGGGCCTTAGTAAGGGACAGTGTCAGTGCCTGTGTTGGCAGGAGTGTCAGGGCATTAGTAAGGGACAGTGTCAGGGCCTGAGTTGGGATTAGAGTAAGGGTCTTTGTTAGGGACAACATCAGGGCGTGAGTTAGGAGTAATCTCAGGACCTTAGTTACGGACAGTGTCAGTGACTGTGTTAGGAATAGTGTCAGGGCCTGTGTTAGGAGTAGTGTGAGAGCGGTAGTTAGGGACGGACAGTGTCATGGCCTGAGTAGTGTGTAGTGTCAAGGACATAGTTAGCAACAGTTTCAGTGCCTGATTTGGGAGTAATGTCAGGGCCTTAGTTCTGGACAGTGTCAGGGCCTGAGTTGGGAGTAGTGTCAGGGCTTAGTTAGGGACAGAGTCACTGCCTACGTAGGGAGTAGTTACACTGCCTTATTTAGTGAAAGTGTCAGTGCCTGTGTTGGTAGTGGTGTCAGAGCCTTAGTAAGGGACAGTGTCAGTGCCTGAGATGGGAGTAGTGTCAGGGCATTAGTTAGGGACAGTGTCAGTGGCTGAGATGGGATTAGTGTCAGGGTCTTTATTAGGGACAATGTCAGTGCCTGTGTTGGGAGTAGTGTCAGAGCCTTTTTTAGGGAAAGAGCCAGTACCTGAGTTGTGAGTAGTGTCAGGGTATTAATTATGGACAGTGTCAGGGGCTGAGTTAAGAGCAGTGTCAAGGCCTTAATTTGGGAGAGTGTCAGTGTCTGATTGGGAGTAGTGTCAGACCCTTAGTTAGGGACAGCGTCAGTGCCTGAGTTGGGAATAGTGCCAGCGCCTAAGTTACGGACAGTGTTAGGGCCTGAATAAGAGTAGTCTCAGGGCCTTAGTTAGGAACAGTGTCAGTGACTATGTTAGGAATAGTGTCAGTGCCTGAGTTAGGAGTAGTCTGAGACCGGTAGTTAGGAACAGTGTCGGGGGCTGAGTTGTGAGTAGTTTCAGTGCCATAGTTAGTGAAAGTGTCAGTGCCGGTGTTGGGAGTACTGTCAGGGCCTTAGTTAGGGCCAGTGTCAGTGCCTGAGTTGGGAATAGTGTCAGGGCCTAGATAGGGACAGTGTCAATGCCTGAGTTGAGAATAGGGTCAGTGCCTTAAGTAGGGACAGTGTCAGTGCCTGAGTTGAGAATAGGGTCAGGGCCTTAGTTAGGGACAGTGTCAGTGGCTGAAATGGGAGTAGTGTCAGTGTCTTAGTTAGGGAGAGTGTCAGTGTCTGAGTTGGGAATAGTGTCAGGGTCTTTGTTAGGGACAGTGTCAGGGCAGGAGTTAAAAGTACTGTCAAGGCCTTAGTTAGGGAGTGTGTCAGTGCCTGAGTTGGGAGTAGTATCAGGGCCTTAGTTAGGGACAGTGTCAGGGCCTGAGGTAGAAGTAGTCTCACGCCTTTAGTTAGGGAGAGTGTCAGTGCCAAAGTAAGGAATAGTGTCAAAGCCTAAGTTAGGGACAGTGTCAGAGCCTGATTTACAAGTAGTGTGAGGGCCTTAGTTAGGGACAGTGTCAGTGCCTGAGTTAGGAGTTGTGTCGGCCTTAGTTGGGACATTTTCAGGGCCTGAATTAGGAGTAATGTCACGGCCTTCCTTAGGTATTGTATCAGTGCCTGAGTTAGGAAGAGTGTCAGGACCTTAGTTAGGGACATTGCCAGGGCATGATTTAGGAGTAGTGTTAGGGCATGAGTTATGAAAAGTGTCAGGGCCTTAATTAGTGACAGTGTCATTTCCTGAGTTGGGAGTAGAGCCAGGGCCTAAGTTAGGGGCAGAGTCAGTGCTGAGTTCGGAGTAGTATCAGGGCCTTAGTTAGAGACAGTGTCAGGGCCTGAGTTAGGAGTATTGTCAGAGCCTTAGTTAGGAACAGTGTCAGTGCCTGAGTTAGGAGTAGTGTCAGAGGCTTTCTTAGGGACAGTGTCAGGGCCTGAGGTAAGAGTAGTGTCACAGCTTTAGTTAGGACCAGTGTCAGGGCCTTAGTTAAGACCAGCATCAGAGCCTATGATAGGAATCAGTTCAGGGCCTGTGTTACGAATAGTGTCAGGGACTTAGTTAAGGACAATGTCAGGGCCTGAGTCCTGACTTACTCCTTACTCTCCTCACTAAGGACTTTTGACACTACTGCTAATTCAGGCCCTGACCCTGTCACTAACTAAGACCCTAACTCTACTACTAACTCAGTCCCGTACATTGTCCCTAACAAAGGCTCTGATGCTAGTCGTAACTCAGGGCCTGACACTCTCTCTAACTAAGGGTTGCTGACATCAATATCTAAAGTTCTGACATTATGCAGAGCAAATATCCTGACCCATGTCTTACAAAGTTCCTGAAACTGTCCCAAAGTAAGCCCTGATGCTGTCCCTAAGTGAAGCCCAGAAGCTTTCCCTAACTAACTCAGGCGTTGATGCGGTGACTAACTCAGACCCTGATCATATCTTTAACTAAGACACTAAGGCTGATCCAACAGAGGCCTTTATGCGGCTCCTAAGCCATGCCCTGAAAGTGTCCCCAGCTAAGGGTCTGATGCTAGGCTTCACTCAGACCCTAAAGCTCTCCCTAAGTCAGGCTCTGATGCTGTCCCTATCTGAAGGCCTAACACTGGTTCTGAATAAGGCCCTGAGTGTCTCAGTAACAAAGGTCTTCACACTATCCTTAGGTCATTTCCTGGCAATATCACTAGATGTTAAACTGACACTGTCACTAGCTAATATCCTGTCTCTTATACTAACTGAAGCCCTTAGGCTCTCCCTACATCAGGCACTGAATTTAGTCCCAAGACCGTGAAACTGTCCTGAAATAAGGCTACATGCTCGTCCTATATCTGGCCCTGACACTATCCCTAACTAAGGCCCTAACACTATTGCTAACTGAGGACCTGACACTGGACCTGTCAGAGGCCCGCTACACCTAACTAACGCCTTGAAACTTTCCCTAACGTAGGCGCTGCTACCATCAATATCTAAAGTCCTGACATTATCGTGAGCTAATATCCTGACCCATGTCTTACCAAGGTCCTGAAACTCTCCCAAAGTTAGCCCTGACACTGTCCCTAAGTGAGGCCCTGAGGCTGTCCCTCACAGAGGTCCTGATAATGTCTTTAACTAAACTCTAATGCTGATCTTACAGAGACCCTTATGTTGATCCTATGTCATGCCCTGACGCTGTCCGTAGCTAAGGCCCTGACTCTAGGCATCACTCAGGCCCTGTCGCTCTCCCTAAGTCAGGCTAAGACTCTGTCTCTACCTGAAGCCCTGACACTGGGCCTAAATTAGGCACTGATGCTCTAATTAGCTATGGTCTTGACACTATCTCTAGGTCATTTCCTGATACTATTCCTACATCTTAACCTAAACTTGTATTTAGCTATTGTCGATCCTCTTATGTTAACTAAATCCCTGACGCTGTTTCTAACTAAGAGCCTGAAATTAGTCTCGAGGCCGTCAACCTGTCCCTAACTGAGGCTTGGAGGCTCATCCTAACTGAGCCGCTGACACTGTCCCTAACTAAAGCCCTGACACTACACCTAACTCAGTCCCTGACACTGTACTTTACAAAGGCTATGATGCTAGTGCTAACTCAGGCCCTGACACTGTCTCTAAGTAAGGCCCAGAATTTGCCCCTAATATAGGCCCTGCTGTCAGCAATAACTAAAACCTGGACACTAGCCTGAGTTAATATCCTGACATATTTCTAACCAAGGTCTTGACCCTGTCCCTAAGAAATCGCTGTCGCTGTCCCTCTGTTAAGAACTGAGGCTGTCCCTAACTCAGGCCCTGGAGCTTGCCCTAACTGAGGCCTTGACTCTGTGACTAACTCAGGCCCTGATCATGTCTGTAACTAAGACGCTAAGGCTAATCTAACAGAGGCGCTGATGCTGTTCCTATGTCATGCCCTGGCAGTGTCCTCAGCTAAGGGCCTGGCATTAGCCCTCACTCAGGCCCTGTCCCTCTCCCTAAGTCAGGCTCTGATGCTGTCCCTACCTGAAGCCCTGACACTGGTTCTAAATAAGGACCTGATACTCTCAGAATTAACTAAGGTTTTGACACTATGCCTAGGTCCTTTTCTGACACTATCCTTAGGCTGTAACCTGATCCTGTCCCTAGCAAATGTCGTGCCTCTTATGCTAACTACAGCCCTGCTGCTGTCCTTAACTAAGGCCCTGAAATTAGTCACGAGGCTGTGACCTTGTCCCTACCTAAGGACTCGATGTTCGTCCTAAGTCAGGGCCTGACACTGTCCCTAACTAAGGCCCTGCTGCCGTCCATATCTAAATCCCTGACACTATCCTGAGCTAATTGCTTTACCCATCTCTCACCAAGGTCCTGAAACCGTCCCTAAGCAAACCCTGATGCTGTCCCTAAGTGAGGCCTTGAGGCTGTCCCTAACAGAGGCCCTGATAATATCTTTAACATAGCCCCTGAGGCTGATCTTACCGTGGATCTTATGCTGCTCCTAAGTCATGCTCTGACACTTTCCCTAGCTAAGGCCCTAATGCTAGGCCTCACTCAGGCCCTGTCGCTCTCCCTAAGTCAGACTCTGACGCTGTCCCTACCCGAAGCCCTGACACTCACTGGTCCTAAATTGGCCCTGATGCTGTAAGTAACTAAGGTCTTGACACTATCCCTAGGTCATTTCCTGACACTATCCCTAGACCTTAACCTTACCTTCTCTTTAGCTAATGTCGAGACTAGGTAAAGCGATTCTTTAGAACGAGATTCTTTCATCTTCTGAACATAGTTTTCTTCAAAACATAATTTTTATAGTGTTACTAACTTTAAACAAAATGTACTCAACTGCTGTGGAATATTCCTTCATAGGAGCGTGCATGGTTCACTTGTGCATCTGCTTGTGGTGGTGTTCAGGTTGCTTTCAGCTGTAGATCCTCTTATGCTATCTAAATCCCTGATTCTGTCCAAAATGAGTCCCTGAATTTAGGTCCGAGGCCATGAACCTGTCCCTAATTGAGGCCTGTAGGCTCGTTCTAACGCAGACCCTGACACTGTCCCTAACTAAGGCCCTGACACTACACCTAACTCAGTCACTGACACTGTACCTAACAAAGGCTCTGATGCTAGTCCTAACTTAGGCCCTGACACTGCCTCTAACTAAGGCCCTGCTGCCGTCAATATCTGAACACCTGATATTATCCTGAGCTAATAGCCTGACCCATGTCTTACTGAGGTCCTGAAACTTTCCCAAAGTAAGCCCTGACGCTGTCCCTAAGTGATGCCTTGAGGCTGTCCCTAACAGAGGCCCTGATAATAGCTTTAACGAAGACCCTAATGCTGATCCTACAGAGGCCTTTTTGCTGCTCCTAAGTCATGCCCTGATACTGTTCCTTACTCAGGCCCTAAAGATAGGCCTCACTTAGGCCCTGTTGCCTTACCTTAGTTAGGCTTTGACGCTGTCCGTACGTGAAGACCTGACACTGGTCCTGATTAAGGCGCTCACGCTTCTGCTAACGTAGGCCCTGATGCTCTCAAAAACTTAGGTCTTCTCGTTATCCCTTGGTCATTTCCTTTCACTATCTCTGGCCTGGAACCTGACTCTGTCCCGGGATATTCTCCTGCATCTTATGCTAACTGAAACCCTAATGCTCTCCCTAACTAAGGCCGTGACTACTCCTAACTAAGGTCATGACACTGAATCTAACAAAGGCCCGGAATCTGTCCCTAATATACGCCCTGCTGCCAGCAATAACTAAAATCCTGACACTCTCCTGAGCTAATATCCTGACTCATTTCTAACCAAGGTCCTGACACTTTCCCTAAGAAAGCCCTGTCGTTGTCTTTAGGTGAAGACCTGAGGCTGTCCGTAACTCAAGCCCTGAATCTTTCCCTAACTGAGGCCTTGACGTTGTGACTAACCAGAGCTCCAGTCATGTCTTTAACTAAGAACCTAAAGCTGATCCAACAAAGGGACTGATGCTGCTCCTATGTCATTCCATGACAGTGTCTCCAGCTAAGAGCCTGACATTTGCCCTCACTCAGTCCCTGTCGCTCTCCCTAAGTCAGGCCCTGATGATGTCCTTACCCCAAACTTTAACACTGGTTATGAATAAGGCCCTGAGAGTCTCAGTAACAAAGGTCTTCACACTATACTTAGTTAATTTCCTGACACGATCCCTAGCCTTTACCCTAACCCTGTCCCGAGCTAATGTCCTACCTCTTATGGTAACTAAAGACCTTATACTGTGCCTACCTCAGGGATTGAATTTATTCCCAAAGCCGCCAGACTGTCCCTAACTAGGCTCCATGCCCTTATCCTCACAATGTTCTGTGACAACTCTCATCACAATGCTCCACACCCTGATCATCACAATGCTCCATGCCCCCTGTCATCACAATGCTCCAAGCCCCCTCTAATCACAATGCTCCATGACACTTGTCTCACAATCTTCTATGACACTTGTCATCACAATGCCCCATGACCTTATTTCATCAAAATGCCCCATGACCCCTTTAATCAAAAGGCCCCATAACCCCTGTCATCACGAGGCTCCATGACCTTTGTCATCGCAATGCTACATGCCATTGTCATCAAAATGCTCCATACTCCCACTCATTAAAATGCTCCATGACACTTGTCTCACCATGCTCCATGACCTTGCCATCACAATACTCCATGGCCCTTGCCATTACATTGCTCCATGACACCTATCTTAACAATATTCCAGGCCCTTGTCATCACAATGTACCATGACACTTGTCATCATAATATTCCATGGTGTTTGTCATCACAATGATCCAGGACGCCTGTAATCACAGTGCTCCAGTACACTTTTCATCACAATGCTCCATGCCCACTGTCACCACAATGCCCTGTAACCCCTGTCATGAGAATGATCCATGACCCCTTTAATCACAATACTCCACGACCCCTGTCATCCCAATGTTCCAGGACCTCTGTCATCACAATGCTCCATGTCCCTTGTCATCAAAATGCCCCATGGCCTGTTTCGTCACAATGCTCCCTGACCCGTTTCATCACAATGCTCCATGACCATTTTCATCACAATGCTCCATGATCCCTGTAATCACAGTGATCCATGACCCCTTTCATCACAATGCCCATGCCCCCTGTCACCACAATGCTCCATGTCCCCTGTCATCCCAATGTTCCATGACCCATGGCATCCCAATGTTCCATCGCCCCTGTCATCAAAATGCTCCATGATACTTGTAATCTCAATGCTCCATGGGCCTTGTTCATCACACAGCCCCACTCCCTTGTCATCACAAGGCTCCATGACATCTTTCCTCACAATTCTCCGTGATCCATTTCATCACAATGCTCTATGGCCACCTGTTATCACAATGCTCCATGAACATTGTCATAACAATGTTCCATGATCTGTGTCATCACAATGCTCCCTAAACCCTTTCATCACAATGCCCCATGAACCCTGTCATCACAATGCTCCATGACCCCTCTCATCACGATGCTCCATGGCCCTTGTAATCCCAATGCTCCTTGGAGCTTGTGACAACAATGCTCCGTGATCTCTGTAATCATAATGATCCACGACTCCTTTGACTACAATATTCCATTACCCCTTTCATCAAAATGATCCATGGTGCTTGACATCACAATGCTTCATGATCCCTGTAATCACAATGCCCCATGATCACTGTAATCACAATGATCCATGACCCCTTTCATCATAATGCCCATACCCCCTGTCACCTCAGTGCTCAATGACAACTGTCCTCACAATATTCAATGACCATTGTAATGTCAATGCTCCATGGCCCTTGTAATCACTAAGCTCCACGCCCTTGTCATCACAGTGCTCCATGACAACTTTCAGCACAATGCTCCATGATCCCCTTCATCAAAATGCTCCATGGACCCTGTCATCACAATGCTCCTTAACCCCAAGTCACCACAATGCCCTATAATCCCTGTCATCACAATGATCCATGACCCTTTTCTTCACAATGCTATATGGCTCTTGCCATCACAATGCTCCATGACTTCTTTCATCACAATATTCCATGACCCCTGACATCCCAAAGTTCTAGGACCCCTGTCATCACAATGCCCCTTGGCTCTTTTCATCAACATGTTCCATGACCACTTTCATCACAATGCTCCATGGCCCTTGTCATCAAAATGGCCCATTGCCCCGTTCATCACAATGCTCCCTGATCCCTTTCATCACAATGCTCCATGACCATTGTCATCACAATGCTCCATGATCACTGTTATCAAGATGATCCATGATCCCTTTCATCACAATGCTCCTTGATCATTGTCATCACATTGCTCCATGCCCTTATCATCACAATGCTCCATGGCCTCTGTAATCACCAATCTCCATGACCCCTTTCCTCACAGTGATCCATGACACTTGCCATCACAGTGCTCCATGAACCCTGTCATCACAATGCTCCATGACCGCTGTAAACACAAAGGCCATGGCCCGTTTGATCACAATGCTCCATTAACCCTTTCATCAAAATGATCCTTGGCGCTTGTCATCACAATGCTCCATGGTCCCTGTAATCACAATGATCCATGACCCCTTTCATCACAGTGTTCCATGACCCCTTTCATCACAATGCTCCTTAACCCCTGTAATCACCATGCCCCATAACCCCTTTCCCCACAATGCTCCCTGACCCTTGTCATCACAATGCTCCATGAGCCCTGTCATCACAATGCTCCATGTCCTTTGTCATTACAATGCTCCATGACCCCTGAAATCACAGTCTTCCATGACCCCTTTCATCACAACTCTGCTTGACACTTCTCTCACAATGCTCCATGCCCTTGTCATCACAATGCTCCATGCCCCCTGTCATTACAATGTTCCAAGCCCACTCTCAACACAATGCTCCATGACACTTGTCTCACAATGGTCCATGCACTTTTCAGCATAATGCTTCTTGCCCCCTTTCATTACAATGTTCATGCCCCTTGTCATAACAATGCTCCATGGTCCCTGTCATCACAGTGCTCCTGTCATCACAGTGTCATCACAATGGTCCATGTCATCACAATGATCCATCTCGCTTGTCAAAACAGTGCTCCATGATCCATGTCATCACAATGCTCCATGATCATATTCATCACAATGCCTCATGAACCATTTCATCATGATGCTCCATGACCCCTTTCATCAAAATGCTCCATGACCATTGTCATCACAAGGCTCAATGCCCTTATCATCACAATGCTCCATGACCACTATCATCACAATTCTCCATAAAGACTTTCATCAAAATGCTCCATGACCCCTTTCATCACAATGCTCCATGGTCCTTGTCATCACAATGCTCCATGACACCTGTCATCATAATGCTCCATGGCCTTTGTCATCACAATGCTCCATGGAATTTGTCATCACAATGCTCCATGACACTTGTCATCACAATGCTCCATGTCACCTGTCATCACAATGATCCATGACCCATTTCATCACAATGCTCTATGACCCCATGTCATCACAATTCTCCATAGCCCTTGTCATCACAATGATCCATGACCCTTTTCATCACAATGTTCCATGGCTTTTGTCATCACAATGCCCCATGACCCCTTTCATCACAATGCTCCCTTACTTCTTTTTTTTTTTAATTCTTTTTTTTTTAATTTATTTATTTTTATTTATTTATTTATTTTATTTTTGGCTGTGTTGGGTCTTCGTTTCTGTGCGAGGGCTTTCTCCAGTTGCGGCAAGCGGGGGCCACTCTTCATCGCGGTGCGCGGGCCTCTCACTATCGCGGCCTCTCTTGTTGCGGAGCACAGGCTCCAGACGCGCAGGCTCAGTAGTTGTGCCACACGGGCTTAGTTGCTCCATGGCATGTGGGATCTTCCCAGACCAGGGCTCGAACCCGTGTCCCCTGCATTGGCAGGCAGATTCTCAACCACTGTGCCACCAGGGAAGCCCCTCCCTTACTTCTTTCATCACAATGCTCCATGACGATTTTCATCACAAGACTCCATGCCCTTATCATCACAGTGCTCCATGACCCATTGCATCACAATGCTCCATGACCCCTTTCATCAAAATGCGCCATGACCATTGTTATCACAATGCTCGCTGACCCCTGTCATTGCAATGCTCCATGACCCTGTCATAGCAATGCTCCATGACCACGGTCATCACAATGCTCCATGACCCTTGTCATCGCAATGCTACATGCAATTGTCATCACAATGCTCCATACCCCATGACATCACAATGGTCCATGATGCTTGTCTCACAATGCTCCATGCTCTTGTCATCACAGTGCTCCATGCCCCCAGTCATCACAGTGCTCCATGACCCCGGTCATCACAATGCTCCATTACACTTGTCATCACAATGTTCCGTGGACCCTGTCATTCACAAAGCCAAATGACACCTGTCATCACAATGCTTCATGGCCCTTGTTATCACAATGCCCCATGACCTCTGTCATCACAAACTCCATGACCATTCTCATCACAATGCTCCATGACACCTGTCATCACAATGATCCATGACGCCTGTCATCACAATGCTCCATTACACATTTCATTACAAGCTTCCATGGCCCTTGTCATCACAGTGCTCCATGGCCCCTGTTATTGAAATGCTCCATACCCCTTTCCTCACAATGATCCTTGGCGCTTGTCCTCACAATGCTCCATGATCCCTGTAATCACAATGATCCTTGACTGCTTCCATCACAATGTTCCATGGACGCTTTAATCACAATGCTCCATAACCACTTTCAACAAAATGCTCCATGACACTTGTCTCACAATGCTCCATGCCTTTGTCATCACAAGCCCCATGACCACTTTCCTCACAAAGCTCCATGACCCCTTCCATCACAGTGCTCCATGACCCCTGTTATCGCAATGATCCATGGCCCTTGTCATCACAATGTTCCATGGCGCTTGTCATATCATTGCTATATGATCCCTGTAATCACAATGATCCATGACCCCTTTCATCAGAATGTTCCATGACCTCTGTTATCACAATTCTCCATGACCCCTGTCATCACAATTCTCCATGGGCCTTGTCATCACAATGCTCCATGGCGCTTGTCACCACAATGATCCAGAGCCTTAGTGCCTGAGTTGGGAGTAGTATCATTGCCTCAGGTAGGGACACTGTCAGTGCCTGAGTTGGGAGTAGTGTCAGGGTCATAGTTAGGGACATTGTCAGAGCCTGAGTTGGGAGTAGTATCAGGGTCTTAGGGGCAGTGTCAGGGCCTGAGGTACGAGTAGTCTCAGGGCCTTAGTTAAGGAGAGTGTCAGTGCCTGAATTAGAAGTAGTGTCAGGGCCTAAGTTACGGACAGTGTCAGGGTATGAGTTATGAGAAGTGACAGCGCCTTAGTTAGGGACAGTGTCAGTGCCTGGGTTGGGAGTAGTGTCAGGGTCATTGTTGGGGACAGTGTCAGGTCCTGAGTTAGGAGTATTGTCAGGGCCTTAGTTAGGGGCAGTGTCAGTGCCTGAGTTGGGAGTAGTGTCAGGGTCATTTTTAGGGACAGAGTGAGGGCCTGAGTGAAGAGTAGTGTAAAGGCCTTAGATAGGGACAGTGTCATTGCCTGAGTGGGGAGTAGAGTCAAGGCCTTATTTAGGAACGGCGTCACTGCTGGAGTTGGGAGTAGTGTCAGGGTCTTTGTTAGGGACAGTGTCAGGGCCTTAGCTAAGAGTAGTGTTAAGACCTTAGTTAGGGAGAGTGTCAGTGCCGGAGTTGCGAGCAGTGTCAGAGCCTTAGTTAGGGACAGTTTCACGGCCTGAGGTTGGAGTACTCTCAGAGCCTTAGTTAGGGAGAGTGTCAGTGCCTGAGTTAGGAGTAGTGTGAGGGCCTTTCTTAGTTATAGTGTCAGGAACTGAGTTAGGAGTAGTTTCAGGACCTTAGTTAGGGACAGCTTCAGTGCCTGAGTTGGGAGTAGTGCCAGAGCCTAATTTAGGCACTTTATCAGGGCCTGAATTGGCAGTAGTGGCAGGGCCTTAGTTAGGGACAGTGTCAGTCCCTGAGTTGGGATTAGTGTCACCACCTTAATTAGGGACAGCGCCAGTGCCTGAGTTGAGAGTAGTGCCAGTGCCTTAGTTAGGGACAGCAACAGTGCCTGAGTTGGGAGAAGTGTCAGGGCCATAGTTAAGGACTGTGTCAGTGGCTGAGATGAGAGTAGTGTCAGGGCCTTAGTTACGGACAGTGTCAGTGCCTGAGTTGGGATTATTGTCAGGGTCTTTATTATGGACAGTGTCAGGGCCTGAGTTAAGAGTAGTGTCAAGGCCTTAATTTGGGACAGTGTGAGTGTCCGAATTGGGTAGAGTTTCAGCCCCTTAGTTAGGGACAGCGTCATCGCCTGAGTTGGGAGTAGTGACAAGGCTTAAGTTATGGACATTGTCAAGGCCTGAGTTAGGAGTAGTCTCAGGGCCTTAGTTAGGGACACTGTCAGTGACTCTGTTAGGAAGAGTGTCAGGGCCTGAGTTAGGAGTAGTGTGAGACCGGTAGTTAGGAACAGTGTCAGGACCAGAGTTGTGAGTAGTTTCAGGGCCTTAGTTAGCGAAAGTGTCAGTGCCTGAGTTGGGAGTAGTGTCAGAACCTTAGTTAGGGACAGCGCCAGTGCCTGATTTGGGAGTAGTGCCAGTGCCTTAGTTAGGGACAGCGCCAGTGCCTGAGTTGGGAATTGTGTCAAGGCCATAGTTAGGGACGGTGATAGTGGCTGAGATGAGAGTAGTGTCAGGGCCTTAGTTACGGACAGTGTCAGTTCCTGAGTTGGGATTAGTGTCAGGGTCTTTATTATGGATAGTGTCAGGGCCTGAGTTAAGAATAGTTCAAGGCCTTAATTTGGGAGAATGTCAGTGTCTGAGTTGGGAGTAGTGTCAGATCCTTAGGGACAGTGTCAGTGCCTGAGTTGGGAGTAGTGTCATGACCACAGTTAGGGACAGTTTCAGTGGCTGAGATGAGGGTAGTGTCAGGGTCTTAGTTACAGACAGTGTAAGTGCCTGAGTTGGGAGTAGTGCCAGGGCCTAAGTTATAGACAGTGTCAGGGCCTGAGTTAGGAGTAGTCTTAGGGCCTTATTTATGGAAAGTGTCAGTGACTGTGTTAGGAGTCACTGTGTTAGGAGAATTGTGATGACAGGGGGCATGGAACATTTTGATTAAATGGGGCATGGAGCATTTTGGCGACAGGGGTCATGGAGCATTGTCATGACAGGGGTCATGGTGCATTGTGATGACTGGGGGCATGGAGCACTGTGATGAAAGTTGTCTTGGAGTATTGTGATGAAAAACACCATGGAGCATTGTGATAACAAGAGCCATGGTGCATTGTGATGACAAGGATCATGGAGAATTTTGATGAAATGGGTCATGGAGCATTGTGATGACAAGGTCATGGAATATTGTGATGACAAGAATTCTGGAGCATTGTGATGAAAAAGGTATGGAACATTGTAATTACAGGGGACATGGAGCACTGTGATGACATGGGCAGGGAAGATTGTGATGACAGGGGTCATGGGGCATTGTGATGACAGTGGTCATGGAACATTGTGATGAAATGGGTCATGGAACACTCTGGTTAAAGCGGCCTTGGAGCATTGTGAATACGAAGGCCAAGGAGCATTGAGATGACAGTTTTCATGGAGCATTGTGATGAAAGTTGTAATGGATCATTGTGATGACAAGTGTCCTGGAGCCTTGTGATGACACAGTTCATGGAGCATTGTGATGACATGAGCTATGGCAAATTGTGATGGCAGATGTCATTGGGCCTTGTGATGACAGTGGTCATCTAGCATTGTGATGAAAGGTATCAAGGAGCACTGTGATGACGGGGGCCATGGAGCTTTCTGATGACAAAGACCATGGAGCATTATGATGACAAGTGTCATGGAACATTGTGATGACAAGTGTTATGGAGCATTGTGATGACACGGGCATGGAGCATTATGATGACCAGAGTACTCGAGCATTGTGATAACAAGAGCATGGAGCATTGTGATTACAGGAGCCATGCAGCATTGTGATGACAGGAGCAGGGAACATTGTGATGACAGGGGTCATGGAGCATTGTGAGACAAGTGTCATGGAGCATGGTTTTCAGAGTGGGCTTGTAGCATTGTGATTGCAGGGTTTTGGAGCATAGTGATGACAAGGGCCTGGAGCATTGTGAGACAAGTGTCAAGGAAAGATGTGATGAAAGGGGTCATGAGGCCCTGTGATTACAGGGGACATGGAGCATTGTAATGATAAAAGCCATGGAGCATTGTGATGATACATATCATAGTGCCTTGTGAGGAAAGAGGTCATGGGACATTAGGATGACAAGGGCCATGGAGCATCGTGATGACAAGGTTCATGGAGCATTGTGATGACAGGTGTCATGGAGCATTGTGAAGCTAAGGGTCATGGAAAATTGTGATGACAAGGGTCATAGAGCATTGTGATGACAGGTGGCCATGGAGCATTGTGATGAAAGTTGTCATGGAGCATTGTGATGACAAGGGCATGGAGCTGTGTGATGACAAGGGCCATGGAGCATTGTGATTACCAGTGTCATGGAGCATTTTGATGAGAGAGGCCATGGAGCATTGTGATACGAAGGGTCATGGAATATTGTGATGACAAGCAGATGGAGAATTGTGGTGACACGGGGCATGGGCATTGTGCTGAAATGTGTTATGGAGCTTTGAGAGGAAAAGGGTCATGGGGCTTGTGATGACAAAGGCATGGAGCATTGTGAGACAAGTGTCATGGATAATAGTGATGAGAGGTGATATGGAGCATTGTGATGACAATGGCATGTAGCATTGCGATGACAATCATCATGGAGTATTGTGAGACAAGGGCCATGGAGCATTGTGATGACAGGGGTTATGGAACATTGTGATGAAAGGCGCCATGGAACATTGTGATGAAAGGGGTCATGGATCACTGTGATTACAGGGCTCACGGAGCATTGTGATGACAAGGGGCAAGGATCATTGTGATGAAAGGGGTAATAGAGAATTGTGATCAAGGGGGTCATGGATCATTGTGATTACAGCGGTCATGGAGACTTGTGATGACAGGGACCATGGAGCATTGTAAGGGAATGGGTCATGGAGCATTGAGATGAATGTGGTCATGGAGCACTGTGATGACAAGGGCCATGGAGCACTGTGATGACAAGGGCCATGGAACCTTGGGATGACAAGTGTCATGGAGCATTGTGATGACATGGATCATGGAGCAGTGTGATGACAAGGGTCATGGAGCATTGTGATGAGAAGGGTCATGGAGTTTGTGATGACAGAGCTCATGGAGCATTGTGATGACAGGGGGCATTGAGCATTGTAATGGAAAGGGTCATGGAGCAGTGTGATGACAGGGATCATGGAGCATTGTGATGACAAGTGTCATGGAGCATTGTGATGACTCGTTCATGGAGCATTGTGATGAAAACCGTTCTGGAGCATTGTTATGACAAGGGCATGGAGCATTGTGATGACAAATGTCATAGAGCAGTGCGATGAAAAGATTAATCAAGCCTTGTGAAGAAAGGGGTCATGGATCATTGTGATGACAGGGGGCATAGAGCACTGTGATGAAAGGGTTTACGGAGCACTGTGATTGCAGGGGTAATTGTGATGCATTGTGATGAAAGAGGACATGAGACAGGCGTAATGGAGCATTCTGATGAAAGTGGTCTTTCCTCATTGTGATGAAAATGGGCATGGAGCATTGTGATGAAATGTGTTATGGGGCACTGTGATTACAGGGGTAATTTTAAGCACTGTGATGAACGGGGGCCTGGAGCATTGTGATGAGAGGGGTCGTGGGGCATTGTGATGAAAGTGGTCATGGGGCATAGTGATGAAAATGGTCATGGGGCATTGTGGTGAAAGTGGTCATGTGGTATTGTGAAGGAAGTGGTCATGGAGCATTGTGATGAAAGTGGTCATTGGTCATTTTGAAGAAAGTGGTCATGCATCATGGTGATTAAGGGGATCACGGAAGATTGTGATGAAAAGCGCCTATGAGCATTTTGATAACAATGGCCATGGAGCATTTTGATGAAAGGGGTTATGGGGCATTGTGATGAAAGTGTTCATGTACCATTGTGATGAGAGGGATCATGGAGCATTGTGATGACAGGGGGCATGGAACATTGTAATGAAATGGGGCATGGAGCATTGTGGTGACAGGGGTCATTGAGCATTGTGATGACAAAGATCATGGATCATTGTGATGAAAGGAGCCATGGAGCACTGTGATGAAAAGGGCATGGAGCATTGTGATGAAAATGATCATGGAGAATTGTGATGAAATTGGTCATGGAGCCTTTTGATTAAAGGGGTCATGGGGCATTGTGAAGAAACGGGTCATGGATCATTGTGATTACAGTGATCATGGAGCATTGTGATGTCAAGAGCCATGGAACATTGTGATGAAAGGGGTCATGTACCACTGTGCTGAAAGTGGTCATGGATCATTGTGTTGACAGCAATGATGGAGCATTGTGAATGACAAGCGTAATGGAGCATTGTGATGACAAGTGTGATGGGTCATTGTGATGTCAGGGGCATGGAGCATTGTGATGAAAGGTGTCATGGAGCACTGTGATTACTGGGGCCATGGAGCATTGTGATGACAGGTGTCATGGAGCATTGTGATGAAAGGGGTCAGCGAGAATTCTGAAAAAAGTTGTTATTGAGCATTGTGATGGAAAGACCCATGGAGCATTGTGATGAGAAGTGTCATGGAGCATTGTGATGACAAGGGTCACGGAGCATTGGGATGAATGTGGTCATGGAGTATTTTGGTGAAAGGGTTCATGGATCAATGCGATGATAGGGGTCATGGAGCATTGTGATGAAAGTGGTATTGGGGAATTTTAATAACAAGGGCCATGGAGCATTGTGATCAAATGTGTCAGCGAGCATTGTGATGAAAGTGGTCATTGAGCATTGTGATGAAAAGCGCCATGGAGCATTGTAATGACAGGGGTCATGTAGCATTGTGATGACAAGGGTCATGGAGCATTGTGATGACCCAGGCATGGAGCATTGTGATGACAAGAGTTCTGGATCATTGTGATGACAAGAGTTCTGGATCATTGTGATGAAAAAGGCATGGAGCATTGTGATGAAACTGGTACTGGAGCATTGTGATGAGAGGGTTCATGGATCATTGTGATTACAGGGTTCTTGGAGCATCATGCTGACAAGGGTCATGGAGCATTGTGATGGCAGAGGCCATGGAGTATTGTGATGAAAGGGCCATGGAGAATTGTGATGACAATGGTCATGGAATTTTGTGATGAAAGGTGTCATGGAGCATTGTGATTACAGCTATCATGGAGCATTGTGATGACCAGGGTCATGGAGCATTGTGATAACAGGGGTCATAGAGCATTGTGATCACAAGGACCATGTAATATTGTGTTGACAGGTGTCATGGGGCATTGTGATGTCAGGGGCATGGAGCATTGTGATGAAAGGGGTTATGGAAGATTGTGATGACAGGGGTCATGGAGCATTGTGATGATAGGGCCAGGGAGAATTGTGATGACAATGGTCATGGAACTTTGTGATGAAAGGTGTCATTGAGCACTGTGATTACTGGGGCAATGGAGCATTGTGATGACAAGGGGCATGGAATATGGTGACGAAAGGCGTTCTGGAGCGTTTTGAGGAACTGTGTCATGGATCATTGTGATTAAAGCGATCATGGAGCATTGTGATGACCAGGCTCATGGAGCATTTTGATAACAGGGGTCATGGAGCATTGTGATCACAAGAACCATGTAATATTGTGATGAAAGGTGTCCTGGAGCACTGTGATTACTGGGGCCATGGAGCATTGTGCGGACCAAGGCCATGGGGCATGGTTATGACAGTTGTCATGGAGCACTGTGATGAAAAAAGCCATGGAGCATTGTGATGACAGGTGTCAAGGAACATTGTGATGAAATGGGTCATGGATCATTGTGATGACGGGGTCATGGAGCACTGTGATTACAGAGGCCATGGAGCATTGTGGTGACAAGGGCATGGAACACTGTGATCACAATGTTCATGGCGCAAAGTGATGAAAGTGGTCATGGAGCATTGTGATGAAAGGGGTCATGTGGCATTCTGAGTAGAAGGGTCATGGAGCATTGTGAAGAAAGAGGTCATGGAGCATTTTGACGAAAGTTGTCATGGAGCATTTTGAAGAAAAGCACCAGGGAGCATTCTGACATGACAAGGACCATGGAGCATTGTGATGACAGGTGTCATGGAGCATTGTGATGTCAGTGGTCATGGAACTTTGTGATGAAAGGGGTCAAGGAGCACTGTGATTACTGGGGCCATGCAGCATTGTGATGACAAAAGTAATGGAGCATTGTGATGACAGGTGTCATGGAGCATTGTGATGAAAGGCGCATGGAGCATTGTGAAAACAATGGTCATGGAGCATTGTGCTGAAGGCGTCATGGAGCATTATGGTGAAAGGGATCATGGGGTGTTGTGATGAAAAGCGCCTGGGAGCATAGTGATGACAGGGGTTCGGGAGCATTGCCATGAAACGGGCATGGAGCATTGTGATTACAGGGGCAAAGGAGCATTGTGATGAAAAAGACATGGTGCATTGTGATGACATGTGTCATGGAGCATTGTGATGACAAGGGCATGGAGCATTGTGATGACATATGGCATGGAGGATTGTGATGACAAAGGACATTGATCATTGTGATGAATGGGGTCATGGATGATTCTGACTACAACGATTGTGGAGCATTTTGATGACAGGGTTCCTGGAGCATTGTTATCCCAATGGCCATGGAGCATTGTGATGACAGGTGTCATACGGCAATGTGATGATAGGGGTCATAGAGCAATGTGATTACAGGTGCCATGTAGCATTGTGATGTAAAAAAGCATGGAGCATTGTGACAACAGGTGTCATGGACCATTGTTATGAAAAGGGTCATGGGGAATTGTAATGACAAGGTCCATGGAGCATTGTGATGAAAAGTGTGAGCGAGGATTCTGATGAAAGTGGTCATTAAGCATTGTGATAAAAAGGGCCATGGAGCATTGTGATGACAAGGGTCATGGAGAGTTGTGATGAAAGGGGTCATGGATCATTGCAATGATAGGGGTCATGGAGCAATGTGATGAAAGGTGTCATGAAGCACTCTGATTACAGGGACCATGGAGCATGGTGATGACAAATGCCATGGAGCATTCTGATGACAGGTGTCAAGGAGCAATGTGATGAAATGTGTCATGGATCATTGCGATGACATGGGTCATGGAGCATTGTGATGACATAGGTCATGGGGCTTTGTGATGACAGCGGGCATGGAACATTGTGATGAAAGTGTTCAAGGAGCATTGTGATGACAGTGCTCATCGAGCATTGTGATGACATGGTCATGGAGCCTTGTGATTACAGGGGCCATGGAGCATTTTGATGACAAGGGGCATGGAGTATTGTGATGAAAGGTGTACTGGAGCATTTTGAGGAAAGGTGCCATGGATCATTGTGATTACAGCGATCATGGAGCATTGTGATGACTTGGGTTATGGATCATTGTGATAACAGGGGTCATGGAGCATTGTGATCACAGGGACCATGTAGTATTGTGATGAGAGTTGTCATGGGGCATTGTGATGTCAGGGGCATGGAGCATTGTGATGAATGGGGTCATGGATGATTGTGATGACAGGGGTCATGGAGAATTGTGATGGTAGCACGATGGAGAAATGTGATGACAATGGTAATGGAACATTGTGATGAAAGTGGTCCTGGAGCATTGAGGTGAGAGGGATCATGGGACATTGTGATGACAAGCGCCATGGAGTACACTGACGACAAGGGCCCTTGAGCATTCTGATGACACAGGCATGAAGCATTGTGATGACAAGAGTCTGGAACATTGCCATGACAAGGGCATGGAGAATTGTGATGACAGTGGCCATAGAGCATTGTGATGACAGGTGTCATGGAGCATTGTGATGAAAAGGGTCAGCGAGGATTCTGATAAAAGTTGTCATTGAGCATTGTGATGGAGAGGGCCATGGAGCATTGTGATGAGAAGTGTCATGGAGCATTGTGATGAAAAGTGTCATGGAGCATTGTGATGACAAAGGCCATGGAGCATTCTGATGACATGTGTCAAGGAGCATTGTTATGAAATTTGTCTTGGATCATTGCGATGACAGGGATCATGGAGCACTGTGATTTAGGGGCCATGGCGAATTGTGATGACAAGGGCATGGAGCATTGTGATCACAATGGTCATGGAGCAAAGTGATGAAAGTGGTCATGGAGCATTGTGATGACAAGGGCGTTGAGCTCTGTGATGAAAAGGGCCATGGAGCATTGTGATGAAACTGGTACTAGAGCATTGTGATGAGAGGGGTCATGGATCATTGTGATTACAGGGTTCATATAGCATTCTGATGACAAGGGCCATGGAGAATTGTGACAACCGGGGTTATGGAGAATGGTGATGAAAGGGGACTTGGAGCACTCTGATTACAGGGCCCATGGAGCATGGTGATGACAAATGCCATGGAGCATTCTGATGACAGGTGTCAAGGAGCAATGTGATGAAATGGGTCATGGACCATTGCGATGACCTGGGTCATGGACCATTGTGATGACAGAGGTCATGGGGCTTTGTGATGACAGGCAGCATGGAGCATTGTGATGAAAGTGGTCAAGGAGCATTGTGATGACAGAGCTCATTGAGCATTGTGAGGACACGGTCATGGAGCCTTGTGATTACATGGGCCATAGAGCATTGTGATGACAAGTGGCACAGAGTATTGTGATGAAAGGCGTACTGGAGCATTATGAGGAAAGGTGTCATGGATCATAGTGATTACAGCGATCATGGAGCATTGTGATAACCAGGGTCATGGAGCATTTTGTTTCCAGGGGTCATGGAGCATTGTGATCACAAGGATCATGTACTATCGTGATGAGAAGTCTCATGGAGCATTTTGATGTCAGGGGCAAGGAGCACTGTGATGAAAGATGTCATGGAGCACTGTGTTTACTGGGGCTATGGAGCATTGTGATGACAAAATCCATGGAGCATTGTGAAAACAGGTGTCATGGAGCATTGTGATGAAATGGGTCATGAAGCATTGGGATGACAGGGGCATGGAGCATTGTGATGAATGTACTACTGGAACATTGTGATGTAAGCTGTCATGGATCATTGTGATGACAGGGATCATGGAGCATTGTGATGACTGGGGTCATGGAGCATTGTGATGACAAGGGCCATGGCGAATTGTGATGACAGGTGTCATGGATCATTGTGATGACAGGGATCATGGAGCATTGTGATGACTGGGGTCATGGAGCATTGTGATGACAAGGGCCATGGAGCATTGTGATGACAGGGGCATTGGGCATTGTGATGAATGTCCTCATGGATCATTTTGATTACCGGGATCATAGAGCATTGTGCTGATTGGGGACAAGGACCATTGTGATGAAAGTGGTCATGGAGCATTGTGATGAAAAGCACTTTGGAGCATTGTGATGACATGGGCCATGTAGCATTGTGATGAAAGAATCATGGAGCACTGTGATTACAGGGGCCATGGAGCATAGTGATGACAAAGGCCATGGAGCATTTTGACGAAATGGGTCATGGTGAATTATGATAACATAAGCCATGGAGCATTGTGATGACAAGGGTCAAGGAGTATTGTGATGAAAGGGGTTATGGGGAATTGTAATAACAAGGGCCATGAAGCATTGTGATGAAAGAGGTCAGCGAGCATTGTGAAGAAAGTGGTCATTGAGCATTGTGATAATAGGCATCATGGAGCATTGTGATGAAAAGGGTCATGGATCATTGCGATGAAAGGGTTCACGTAACATTGTGATGATAGTGGCCTAGACCATTGTGATGACAGTGGTCCTGGAGTATTCTGAGGAAAGGGGTCATGGAGCACTGAGATAAAATGGGTCATGGGTCAATGTGATGACAAAGGCCATGGAGCATTGTGATTAAAGGCATCATATGGCATTGTGATGACAATGGCCTGTAGCATAGTGATGACAAGAGTCCTGGAGCATTGTGATGATATTTTCATGGAGCATTGTGATGACACGGGCATGGAGAATTGTGATGAGAAGAGTTCTGGAGCATTGTGATGACAAGGGGATGGTGCATTGTGATGACAAGTGGCAGGGAGCATTGGGATGAAAGGGGTAAAGGAGCATTGTGAAGAAAGGTGTTATGGATCATTGTGATAATAGGGGTCATGGAGCATTGTGATGACGTGGGTCATGGGGATTTGTGATAACAGTGGGCATGGAGCATTGTTATGAACGGGTTCATGGAGCACTGTGATTACAAGCGACATGGAGCATTGTGATGACAAAACCATGGAGCCTTGTGTTGAAAGTGGTCATGAAGCATTGTGATGAAAAGTGCCATGGATCATTGTGATGACAAGAGTCCTGGAGCATTGTGATGACATTGTCATGGAGAATTGGGATAACACAGGCATGGAGAATTGTGATGAGAAGTGTTCAGGAGCAGTATGATGACAAGGGCATGGAGCATTGTGATGAAAGGGGTCATGGAGCATTGTGGTTAAAGGGATCATGAGGCATTGTGATGACAAGGGCATGTAGCATTGTGATGACAAGTGGCATGGAGCCTTGTGACTAAGAGGGTACTGGAGCATTGTGAGGAAACGGGCCATTGAGCATTGCGATGGGAAGGGCATGGTGCATTGTGATGAAAGGGGTCATGGAGCATTGTGATGACAAGGTCTATGGAGCATTGTGATGACAAGGGTCATGGGGCATTGTGATGACGGTTGTCATGGAGCATTGTGATGAAAAGGGAATGGAGCATTGTGACCACATGAATTCTGGAGCATTTTGATGACAAGGTCATGGAGAATTGTGATTACAAGGACTATGGAGCATTGTGATGACAACTGCATTGATCATTGTGATGACAAGTTGCGTGGAGCATTGTGAGGAAAGGTGTCATGGATCATTGTGATTACAGCGATCAAGGATCATTGTGATGACAGGGTTCATGGAGCATTGTGATGGCAAGGACCAAGGAGCATTGTGATTACAGGGGTCATGGGGCATTGTGATGACAAGTGGCATGGAGCCTTGTGATGAAAGGGGTACTGGAGCATTGTTAGGAAATGGGCCATGGAGCATTGTGATGACAAGTGGCATGGAGAATTGTGATGAAATGGTTAATGGAGCATTGTGAGGAAAGGTGTCATGGATCATTGTTATGACAGGTGTCATGGAGCTTTGTGATGACAAGGGCCATGGAGCATTGTGATGACAGTGGTCACGGGGATTTGTGATGACAGTGGGCGTGGAGCATTGTAATGAACGGGTTCATGGAGCAATGTGATTACATACAACATGGAGAATTGTGATGACAAAACCATGGAGTATTCTGATGAAGGGGGTCATGGAGCGTTGTGATGAAAAGTTTCATTGGGCCTTGTTATGACAAGAGCCATGGAGCATTGTGATTAAATGGTTTATGGAGCGTTGTGATGAAAGTGGTCATGGATCATTGTGATAACAAGGGCATGTAGCATTGTGATGAGCATTGGCATGCAGCCTTGAGATAAATGGGATACTGGAGCATTGTGAGGAAACGGGCCATTGAACATTGTGATGGCACGGATATGGAACATTGTGATGACAAGTGGCATGGAGCATTGTGATGAAAGAGGTATTGGAGCACTGTGAGGAAATGGTACATGGATCATTGTGATTACAGGGATCATAGAGCATTGTGATGACAAGGGTCATGGAGCATTGTGATGACAGGGTCATGGAGCATAGAGATGACAAGCGCCATGGAGAATAGTGATGACAGTGGTCATCTGTACTTGTGATAAAAGGGGTCATGGAGCGTTGAGATAAATTGGGTCATGGGCCATTGTGATGACAAGGATCACTGAGCATTGTGATGAAAGGTGTCATGGAGCATTGTGATGAAAAGCGCTATGGAGCATTGTGATGACAAGGGCCATGGAACATTGTGATCAAATGGGTTATGGAACGGTGTGATGAAACTGGTCATGGATCATTGTGATGACAAGTGTCCTGGAGCGTAGTGATGACATTTTCATGGAGCATTGTTATGACACAGGCATGGAGAATTGTGATGAGAAGAGTTCTGGAGCATTGAGATGACAACGGTATGGAGCATTGTGATTACAGTTGCCATGGAACATTTGATGACAAGTGCATGGAGCATTGTGATGGCAAAGGGCATGGAGCATTGTGATGAAAGTGGTACTAGAGAATTGTGATGACAGGGGTCATGGATCATTGTGATTACAGGGATCATGGAGCATTGTGATGACAAGGGTCATGGAGCATTGTGATGACAGGGGTCATGGAGCATTGTGATGACAGGGGTCATGGAGCATTGTGATGACAAGGGCCATGGAGCACTGTGATGACAGGGGTCATGGGGCATTGTGATGAAAGGGGGCATGGGACATTGTGATGACAGTGGGAATTGATCATTGTGATTACAGGGATCATGGAGCATTGTGATGACAGGGGCATGGAACATTGTGATGAAAGTGGTCATGGAGCATTGTGATGAAAGGGGTCAAGGGGCAAATTGATGACAATGGCTATGGGGCATTTTGATGAATGTGCTCATGGAGCACTGTGAGGCAAGTGGTCATGCAGCATTGTGATGAAAAGTGCATTGGAGCATTGTGATAACAGGGGCCAAGGAGCATTGTGATCAAATGGGATATGGAGCATTGTGATGAAAGTGGTCATGGAACATTGTTATGAAAGGGGACACGGAACATTGAGATAAAAGGGGTCATAGGACATTGTGATGACAAGGGCCATGGAGCATTGTGATGAAAGGGATTATGGAGCACTGTAATTACAGTAGCCATGGAGAAATGTGAAGACAAAGGCCATGGAACATTGTGATGACAGGCATCATGGAGCATTGTGATGAAAGGGGTCATGGATCATTGCGATGTCAGGGGTCATGTAGCATTGTGATGACAATGGTCATGGAGCATTGTGAAGAAAGTGGTCATGGAGCATTGTGATGAAAAGTGCTATGGAGCATTGTGATGACAAGAGCCATGGAGCATTGTGATCAAATGGGTTATCGAGCATTCTGATGAAAGTGGTCATGGAGGATTGTGATGAAATGGGACATGGAGCATTGAGATAAAAGATGTGAAGGGACATTGTGATGACAAGGGCCATGGAGCATTGTGATGAAAGGGGTCATGGAGCATTGTGATGAAAAACACCATGGAGTATTGTGATGACAAGAGTCTTGGAGCATTGTAATGACATTTTCATGGAGCATTGTGATGACATGGGCATGGAGATTTGTGATTACAGGGGCCATGGAGCATTTGATGACAAGGGCATGGACCATTGTTATGACAAGGGACACGGAGAAGTGTAATGAAAGTGGTCATGGAGCATTGTGATGAAAGGGGTCATGGATCATTGTGATTACTGGGATCATGGAGCATTGTGATGGCAAGGGTCATGAAGCATTGTGATGACAGAGTTCATGGAGCATTGCGATGACAAGGGGCATGTAACATTGTGATAACCGGAGTCATGCGGCATTGTGATGACAGGGGGCATGGAGCATTGTGATGAAAAGCGGCATGGAGCATTGTGATGAAAGGCGTCCTGGAGCATTGTGAGGAAAGGGGTCATGTATCATTGTGATTACAGGGATCATGGAGAATTGTGATGACACGTGTCATGGAGCATTGTGATGACAGCTGTCATGGTGCATTGAGATAAAGGGGGTCATGGGACATTGTGATGACAAGGGCCATGGAGCATTGTGATGACAAAGGCATGGTGCATTGTGATGACCAAGCTATGGAGCATTGTGATGAAAGGGGTAATGGAGCATTGTGGGGAAAACTGTCATGGATCATTGTGATTACAGGGTTCATGGAGCATTTTGATGACAAGTGTCATGGAGCATTGAGATAAAGGGGGTCATCGGAAATTGTGATTACAAGGGCCATGGAGCATTGTGATGACAGGAGTCATGAGGCATTGTGATGACAGTGGGCATGGAGCATTTTAATGAACGGGTTCATGAAGCACTGTGATTAGAGGAGACATGGAGCATTGTGATGACCAAACCATGGAGCATTGTGATGAAAGGTGTCATGGAGCATTGTGATGACAAGAGTCCTGGAGCATTGTGATGACATTTTCATGGAGCATTGGGATGACATGGGCATGGAGAATTGTGATGAGAAGTGTGCTGGACTATTGTGATGACAAGGGCATGGAGCATTGTGATTTCAGGGGCCATAGAGCGTTGTGATGACAAGGATATGGAACATTGTGATGAAAAGGGGCATGGAGTATTATGATGAATGTGATACTGGAGCATTTTGATGAAAGGGGTCATGGATGTTTGTGATTACAGGGATCATGGAGCATTGTGATGGCAGGGGTCATGGGGCATCGTGAAGACAAGGGTCATGGAGCATTGTGATGGCAAGGGCCATGAGGCATTGTGATGACAGGGATCATGGGGCATAGTGATGACAGGGTACGTGGAGCATTGTGATGAAAGTGGTCATGGAGCATTGTGATGACAGTGCTCATTGAGCATTGTGAGGACACGGTCATGGAGCCTTGTGATGAGATAATTTCTGGAGCATTTTGATGCCAAGGGCCATGGAGCATTGGTGATGACATGACTTCTGGAGATTGTGATGACAAGGGCATGGTGCATTGTGATGAGAAGTGGCATGGAGCACTGTGATGAAAGGGGTAATGGAGCATTGTGCGGAAAGGTGTTATGGATCATTGTGATGACAGAGGTCATGGAGCATTGTGATGAAAGGGTCATTGTGCCTTGTTATGACAAGAGCCATGGAGTATTGTTATTAAATGGGTTATGGAGCTTTGTGATAACAAGTGGTCATGGAGCATTGTGATGAAAAGCGCCATGGAGCATTGTGATGACAAGAGTCCGGGAGCATTCTGATGACCCTGTCATGGAGAATTGGGATGACACGGGCATGGAGAATTGTGATGAGAAGAGTTCTGGAGCATTGTGATGACAGAGGCATGGAGCATTGTGATTACAAGGGCCTTGGAGCATTGTGATGAAAGGTGTCATGGAGCATTGTGATTAAAGTGATCATGGGTCATTGTGATGACCAGGGCATGTAGCATTGTGATGACCATTGGCATGGAGCCTTGTGATGAATGGGATACTGGAGCATTTTGAGGAAAAAGGCCATTGAGCATTGTGATGACAAGTGGCATGGAGCATTGTGATGAAAGTAGTATTGGAGCATTGTGAGGAAATGGTACATGGATCGTTGTGATTAGAGGAATCATGGAGCATTGTGATGACAAGGGTCATGGTGCATTGTGATGACAGGAGTCATGGAGCATAGAGATGACAGTGGTCATCTGTTTTTGTGATGAAAGGGGTCATGGAACACTGTGAATAAAGGGGCCATGGAGCATTGTGATGACAAAGGCCATGGAACATTGTGATGACAGGTATCATGGAGCATTGTGATGAGAGGTTATGGGGCATTGTGATGACAGTGGTCATGGAGCCTTGCGATGATAGGGGTAGGGAACATTGTGATGACAAAAGCCATGGAGCATTGCGATTACAGGGGTCATGGAACATTTTGATGATGGGGCATGGAGCACTGTGATGACACTGCTCATAGACCATTGTGATGAAAGGGGTCATGGAGCTTTGAGATAAAATTGGTCATGGGACATTGTGACAACAAGGGTCATGGAGCATTTGATGGCAAGGGAATGTAGCATTGTGATGACTTGACTTCTGGAGATTTTGGATGACAAGGGCATGGAGAATTTTGATTACTGGGGCCATGGAGCATTGTGATGAAAAGGGCAGGGAACATTGTGATGAAAAGAGGAGTGGAGCATTGTGACGAGAGGCGTACTGGAGAATTATGAGGAAAGATGTCATGGATCATTGTGATTACAGCGATCATGGAGCATTGTGATGACAGGGTTCATGGAGCATTGTGATGAAAAGGGCCATGGAGCATTGTGATCACAGGGGTCATGGAGCATTGTGATGATAGGGCCATGGAGAATTGTGATGACAATGGTCATGGAGCATAGTGATGAAAGGGGTCATGGAGCATTGAGGTAAAGTGGGTCATGGGACATTGTTATGACAAGGGCCATGGAGCATTGTGATCAAATGGGTTATGGAGCATTGTGGTGAAAGTGGTCATGGAGCACTGAGATAAAAGGGGTCATGGGACATTGTAATGACAAGGGCCATGGAGCATTGTGATGAAAGAGTTCATGGACCGTTGTGATGAAAGTGGTCATAGATAATTGTGATGAAATGTGCAATGGAGTATTGTGATGACAAGTGTCCTGGAGCATTGTGATGACATTTTCATGGAGCATTGTGATGACACGGGCATGGAGAATTGTGATGAGAAGAGTTCTGGAGCATTGTGATGACAAGGGCATGGAGCATTGTGATGAAAGGGGTCATGGATCATTGTGATTACAGGGATCATGGAGCTTGTGATGACAAGGTTCATGGAGCATTGTGATGACAGAAGTCACACAGCATTGTGATGACAAGGGCCATGGAGCATTGTGATGACAGGGGTCGTGGGGCATTGTGATGACAGGAGTCATGGGGCATTGTGATGACAGTGGGCATGGATCATCGTGATTACAGGGATCATGGAGGATTGCAATGAGAGGGGGCTTGGAACATTGTAATGAAAGTGGTCATGGAGCTTTGTGATGAAAGGGGTCATGGGGCAAATTGAAGAAAATGGCTATGGGGCAGTGTGATGAAAGTAGTCATGGAGCACTGTGAGGCAAGCGGTCATGGAACATTGTGATGACAAGGGCCATGGAGCATTGTGATTAAATGGGTTATGGAGCGCTGTGATGAAAGTGGTCATTGAGCATTGTGATGAAAAGTGCCATGGAGCACTGTGATGACAAAAGTCATGGAGCATTGTGATGACAGGGGTCATGGAGCATTGTGATGACAGTGGTCATGCATCTTTGTGATGAAAGGGGTAATGGACCACTGTAATTAGCGGGGTAATGGAGAACTGTGATGACAAAGGCCATGGAGCATTTTGACGACAATGGTCATGGAGCATTGTGATGAAAGGTGTCATGGAGCATTGTGGTGAAAGGGATCATGAGATATTGTGATGAAAAGCTCCAGGGAGCATAGTGATGACAAGGGGCGTGGAGCATTGTTATGACACGGGCATGGATCATTGTGATGACAAGGGTTCTGGAACAGTGTCATGAAAAGGGCATGGAGCATTATGATTACAGGGGCCATGAAGCATTGTGATGAAAAAAGCCATGTAGCATTGTGATGACAGGTGTCATGAGCATTGTGATGACAAGTGCATGGAGCATTGTGATGACAAATGGCATGGAGGATTGTGATGACAAAGGGCATGGATCATTGTGATGAATGGGTTCATGGATGATTCTGACTAAAACGACCGTGGAGCATTGTGATGACAGGGTTCATGGAGCCTTGTGATCACAATGGCCATGGAGCATTATGATGACAGATGTCATGTGGCAATGTGATGAAAGTTGTCATAGAAAAACGTGATTACAGGGACCATGGAGCATTGTGATGAAAAAAGTCATGGTGCATTGTGATGATAGGTGTCATGGAGCATTGTGATGAAAAGGGTCAGGGGGAATTGTAATGACAAGGGCCATGGAACATTGTGATGAAAGGTGTGAGCGAGGATTCTGATGAAACTGGTCATTGTGCATTGTGATGACAAAGGCCACGGAACATTGTGAAGACATGGATCATGGACATCTTTGATGACATGGGCATGGAGCATTGTGATGACAAGAGTTCTGGAGCATTGTCATGACAAGGGCATGGAGCATTGTGTTTACAGGTGCCATGGAGCATTGTGATGACAACAGCATGGAGCATAGTGATGACAAGTAGCATGGAACATTGTGATGAAAGGGGTACTGGAAATTTGTGAGGAAAGGGGTCATGGATTATTGTGAATACAGGGATCATGGAGCTTTGTGATGATAAGGGTTATGGAGCATTGTGATGACAGGTGTCATGGAGCATTGTGATCACAAGGACCATGGAGTATTGTGATGACAGGTGTCATGGGGAATTGTGATGACAGAGGTCATGGAGCATTGTGATGAAAGGGGTCAAGGAACACTGTGATTACAGAGGCCATGGAGCACTGTGATGAGAAAGGCCATGGAGCATAGTGATGACAGGTGTCATGGAGCATTGGGATGACTATGGTCATGGAGCATTGTGTTGAAAATTGTCATGGATCATTGTGATGAAAAGCACCAGGGAGCATTGTGATGACATAGGTCATGGGGCTTGGTGATGACAGGGTTTATAGAACATTGTGATTACACAGTCATGGATCCTTGTGATTACAGGGGCCATGGAGCATTGTGATGAAAAGGGCATGGTGCGTTGTGATTACAGGGGAAATGGAGCATTGTGATGACAAGTGGATGGAGCATTGTGAGGACAAAGGTCATGGAGAATTGTGATGACTGTGGTCATGGAGCATTGTGATGACATGGGACATGGGGCTTTGTGATGACAGGGGGCATAGAACATTGTGATGACAGTGCTCATTGAGCATTGTGATGACACGGTCATGGATCCTTGTGATTACAGTGGCCATGGAGCATTGTGATGACAAGGGGCATGGAGTATTGTGATGAAGGCGTACTGGAGAATTTTGAGGAAAGCTGTCATGGATCATTGTGATTACAGCGATCATGGAGCAATGTGATGACCAGGGTCATGGAGCATTGTGATAACAGGGATCATGGAGCATTGTGATCACAATGACCATGTAGTATTGTGATGATAGGTGTCATGGGGCCTTGTGAAGTCAGGGGCATGGGGCATTGTGATGAAAGGGGTCATGGAGCACTGTGATGACTGGGGTCATGGAGCATTGTGATGACAAAAGCCATGGAGCATTGTGATGACAGGTGTCATGGAGCAATTTGATAAAAGGGTTCATAAGGAATTGTAATGACAATGGCCATGGAGCATCGTGATGAAGGGGTCAGCGAGGACTGTGATGAAAGTGGTTATTGAGCATTGTGGTGGAAACGGCCAAGGAGCTTTGTGATGATAAGTGTCATGGAGCATTGTGATGGCAAGGGTCATGGAGCATTGTGATGACAAAGGCCATGAAGCATTGTGATGACAGGGGACAGGGAGCATTGTGATGAAATGGGTCATGGATAATTGTGATGACTGGGGTCATGGAGAATTGTGACGCCAGGGGTCATGGGGCCTTGTGATGATGCGGTTCATGGACCACAGTGATCAAAAGGACCATGTAGTATTGTGATGCCTGGTGTCATGGGGCAATGTGATGAAAAGGGTCATGGGGAATTTTAATGACAAGGGCCATGGATCATTGTGATGAAAGCTGTCAGTGAACATTGTGATGAAAATGGTCATTCAGCATTGTGATGTTAAGCGCCATGGAGCATTGTGATGACAAGTCTCAAGGAGCATTGTGATGACAAGTGTCATGGTATATTGTGACGACAAGGGCATGGAGCAATGTGATGACAAGGGGCATGGAGCATTGTGATGAAACAGGTACTGGAGCATTGTGATGAGAGTGGTCATGGAGCATTGTGATTACAGTTGTCATGAAGCACTGTTATTACAGGGGCCGTGTACAATTTTGATGACAAAGGCCATGGAGCATTGTGATGACAGGCATCAGGGAGCATTGTGATGAAATGGGCATGGAGCATTGTGAAGAAAAGCGCCATGGAGCATTGTAATGACAAGTGTCCTGGAGCATTGTGATGACACAGGCAAGGAGAATTGTGATGAGAAGGGTTCTGCATCATTGTGATGACAAGTACATGGAGCGTTGTTATTACATGGGCCATGGAGCATTTGATGACATGGTCATGGACCATTGT
This sequence comes from Balaenoptera physalus, assembly GCF_965194825.1. Taxonomy (NCBI): domain Eukaryota; kingdom Metazoa; phylum Chordata; class Mammalia; order Artiodactyla; family Balaenopteridae; genus Balaenoptera; species Balaenoptera physalus. Next base: position 182,752 of record NW_028125638.1, read on the forward strand.
GATGACAAGGGGCATGGAGCATTGTGATGAAAGCGGTCATGGATCATTGTGATTACAGGGATCATGGAGCATTGTGATGACAAGGGTCATGGAACATTGTGATAAAAGTGGTCATGGAGCATTGTGATGCCAAGGGTATGGAGAATTGTGATAACCTGAGTTCTGGAATACCTTGATGTCAAGGGCATGGAGAATTGTGATTAGAGGGGCCATGTAGCATTGTGATGACAACTGCATTGAACACTGTGATGACAAGGGGCATGGAGAATTATGATGAAAGGCGTCCTGGAAAATGGTGAGGAAAGGTGTCATGGATCATTGTGATTACAGCGATCATGAAGATTTGTAATGACAGGGTTCATGGAGCATTGTGATGAGAAGGGCCATGGAGTATTGTGATTACAGTGGTGATGGGGCATTGTGAAGAGTGGGGTCATGGAGCAATGTGATGAAACAGGTCATGGAGCACTGTGATTAGAGGGGCCATGGAGCATTGTGATGACAAAGGCCCTGGAGCATCTGATGACAGGTGCCATGCAGCATTGAGATGAAACGGGTCATGGATCATTGTGATGACAGTGCTCATGGAGCATTGTGATGAAAGGTGTCTTGGAGAACTGTGATCAAAGGGGCCATGGAGCATTGTGATGACAAGTGTCATAGAGCATTGTGATGACAGTGGTCATGGAGCATTGTGAAGACAAAGGAATGGAGCATTGTGATGACATGACTTCTGGAGCATTTTGATGACAAGGGCATGGAGAATTGTGATTACAGGGGCCATGGTGCATTGTGATGACAAGGGGCATGGGGCATTGTGATGAAAGGCGAACTGGAGCCTTGTGAAGAAAGGTGTCATGAGTCACTGTGATTACAGCGATCATGGAACATTGTGATGACAGTCGTCATGGAGCATTGTAATGACAGGGGCAATGGGGCAATGTGATGACAGTGGTCATGGAGCATTGTGATGAAAGGGGTCATGGAGCACTGTGATTACAGGGGCCATGTATAATTGTGATGACAAAGGCCATGGAGCATTGTGATGACAGTGGTCATGGAGCATTGTGTTGAAAGGGGCATGGAGCATTGTGACGACAATGGTCATGGAGCATTGTGATGACTGGTATCATGGAGCATTGTTACGAAAAAGGTCATGGGGCAGTGTAATGACTAGTATCATGGAGCATGTGATGAAAGGAGTCATGGAGCATTGTGATTAAAAGGATCATGAGGCATTTTGATGACAAGAGTCATGGAATATTGTGATGACAGGGATAATGGAGCATTGTGATGACAAGGGCTATGGAGCATTGTGATGACTGGGGTCATGTGGCATGTTGATGACAGTGGTCAGGGAGCATTGTGATGACAAAGACCACGAAGCATTGTGATGCCAGGTGTCATGGAGCATTGTGATGAAAGGGGTCATGGATCACTACGATGACATGGGTAATGGAGCATTGTGATGATACGGGCATGGAGCATTGTGATGACTGGGTTCATGCAGCATTGTGATGACATGGGCATGGAGCATAGTGACGAGAAGAGTTCTGGAGCATTTTGATGATAAGGGCATGGAACATTGTGATTAAAGGGGCCATGAAGCATTGAGATGACAAGGGAATGGAGCATTGTGATGAAAGCGGTCCTGAAGAATTGTGAAGAAACGGGTCATGGATTATTGTGATGGCAGGGTTCCTGGAGCATTGTGATGACAAGGTCCATGGAGCATTTTAATGAAAGGGGTATGGAGCATTGTACAGAAATGGTTCATGGATCATCGTGATTACACGGATCAAGGAATATTGTGATGACAAGGGTTTTGGAGTATTGTGATGACAGGGGTCATGGAGCATTGTAATAGCAGGGGTGATGGGGCATTGTGATGACAGGGGCATGGAGCATTGTAATGACAGAAGTCATAAAATATTGTGATGACAAGGGCCATGGAGCATTGTCATGAAATATCTTATCTGGCATTGTGATGGGAGTGGTCATGGAGCATTGTGATAAAAGTTGTCATGAAGCACTGTTATTACAGGGGCCATGTAAATATTTGATGACAAAGGCCATGGAGCATTGTGATGACAGGCATCATGGAGCAATTTGATGAAAGTGGTCATGGAGCATTGTGATGAAATGCGCCATGGAACATTGTGAAGACAAGTGTCCTGGAGCATCGTGATGACAAGGGCCATGGCCAATTCTGATGACAGGTGTCATGGAGCATTGTGATGACAGTGGTCATCTATCATTATGATGAAATGTATCACGGAGCACTGTGATGACAGGGGCCATGGATCATTGTGATGACACGGGCATGGAGCATTATGATGAGGAATGATCTGGAGTATTGCGATGACAAGGGTATGGAGCATTGTGATTACAGGGGCCAGGGAGCATTGAGATGACAAGGGCAGGGAACATTGTGATGACAGCGGTCATGGATCATTGTGATGAGATCTGTCATGGAACATTGTGCTGACAGGGGCCATAGAGCATTGTGATGACAGGTGTCATGTGGCCTTGTGATGACACTGGTCATAGAACATTGTGATGAAAAGGATCATGGAGCAATGTGATTACAGGGGCCATTGAGTATTGTGAATACATAGGCCATGGAGGATTGTGATGACAGGGTCAAGGAGCATTGTGATGAAAGTGGTCATGGAGCATTGTGAGGACACAGGCATGGAGCATTATGATGACAAGAGTTTTGGAGCATTGTGATGACAAGGGTATGGGGCATTGTGATTACAGGGGACCAGGAGCATTGTGATTACATGGGCAGTGAATATTGTGATGACAGGGGTCATGGAGCACTGTGATGACAAGTGTCATGCCAAATTGTGATGACAGGGTTCATGGAGCATTGTGATGAGAGGGGCCTTGGAGCATTATGATGATAGGCGTCATGGGGTATTGTGATAAGAGTGGTCATAGAGCATTGTGAATAAAGGGATCACGGAACAATGTGATTACAGGGGCCATGGCACATTGTGAATGCATAGGCCATGGAGCAAAGAAATGACAGGGGTCAAGGAGCATTGTGATGTAAGTTGTCATGGAGCATTGTGATGACAAGTGTCCATGAACATTGTGATGACATGGTTTATGGAGCATTGTGATGACAAGTGCCATGGTGAATTGTGATGACAGGTGTCATGGGGCATTGTGATGACAGTGGTCGTATAGAATTGTGTTGAAAGGTATCATGGAGGACTCTGATGACAGGGTCCGTGGAGCACTGTGATGACAGGGGTCATCTAGAATTGTGTTGAAATATACCAGGGAGCATTGTGATGACAGGGGTCATGGAGCACCACAATTACAGGGGCCATGGAGCATTGTGAATAAAAAGGTCATGGAGCATTGAGTTGACAGGCGTCATGGATCATTGTGATGACAAGGGTCCTGGAAGCTTGCGATGACACGGTTCATGGAGCATTGTGATGACAAGGTTCATCAAGCATTGTGATGACAAGGGTCATGGAGCATTGTGATGACAAAGGCCATGGAACATTTTGATGACAAGAATTCTGGAGCACTGTGATGACAAGCGCATGGAGCATTGTGATTATAGGGACCATGGAGTATTGTGATGACAACGGTATGGAACATTGTGATGACAAGGGTCTTCGAGCATTGTGATGACAGGGGTCATGGAGCATTGTGAAGAAGGGGATCATGGAGCAATGTGATGACAGGGGCCATGGAGCATTTTGAATGCTTAGGCCATGGAGCACTGTGATGACAGGTGTCATGGAGCATTGTGATGAATGTAGTCATAGGTCATTGTGATGATAAGTGTCCAGGAACAGTGTGATGACATGGATCATGGAGCATTGTGATGACAAGGGCCATGGCGAATTGTGATGACAGGTGTCATGGGGCATTGTGATGACAGTGGTCATCTAGAATTGTGATGAAACGTAACATGGAGCACTGTGATAATAGGGACCATGGAGCATTGTGATGACAAAGGCCATGGAGCATTGTGATGAAAAGTGTCATAGAGCATTGTGATGAGACGGGCATGGAGCATTATGATGCCAAGAGTTCCTGGGCATTGTGGTGACAAGGGCATGGAGCATTGTGATGACAAGGGCCATGGCCAATTCTGAGGACAGGTGTCATTGGGCATTGTGATCACAGAGGATATGTAGCATTGTGATAAAAGGTACCATGGATCTCTGTGATAACAGGGGCCATGGAGCATTGTGATGACAAAGGCCATGGAGCATTTTGTTGAAAAGTGTCATGGAGAATTGTGATGAGACGGGCATGGAGCATTATGATGACAAGAGTTTTGGAGCATTGTGTTGACAAGGGAATGGAGCATTACAAATACAGGGACCATGGAGTATAGTGACGACATCTGTCATGGAACATTGTGCTGACAGGGGCCATGGAGCATTGTGATGACAGGTGTAATGTGGCATTGTGATGACAGTGTTCATAGAGCATTGTGACGAAATGGATCATAGAGCAATGTGATTACAGGGACCTTGTAGCATTTTGAATGAATACGCTATGGAGCATTGTGATGACAGGAGTCAAGGAGCATCGTGATGTAAGTGGTCATGGATCATTGTGATGACAAGTGTCCTGGACCATTGTGATGACACGGGTAAAGGAGCATTGTGATGACAAGGGCCATGGCGAATTGTGATGACGTGTCTTGGGGCATTGTGATGACAGTGGTCATCTAGAATTGTGATGAAAGGTATCATGGAGCACTGTGATGACAGGGGCCATGGAACATTGTGATGACAAAGGCCATGGAGCATTGTGATGACAAGTATCATGGAGCTTTGTGATGACCCGGGCATTCATCATTATGATGACAAGAGTTCTGGAGCATTGTGATGACAAGGGCATGGAGCATTGTGATTACCGGAGTCATGGAGCATTGTAATGACAACTGTCATGGAACATTGTGATGACAGGGGTCATGGAGCATTGTGATTAAAAGGATCATGAGGCATTTTGATGACAAGAGTCATGGAATATTGTGATGACAGGGATAATGGAGCATTGTGATGACAAGGGCTATGGAGCATTGTGATGACTGGGGTCATGTGGCATGTTGATGACAGTGGTCATGGAGCATTGTGATGACAAAGACCACGAAGCATTGTGATGCCAGGTGTCATGGAGCATTGTGATGAAAGGGGTCATGGATCACTACGATGACATGGGTAATGGAGCATTGTGATGATACGGGCATGGAGCATTGTGATGACTGGGTTCATGCAGCATTGTGATGACATGGGCATGGAGCATAGTGACGAGAAGAGTTCTGGAGCATTTTGATGATAAGGGCATGCATCATTGTGATTACAGTGGCCATGAAGCATTGAGATGACAAGGGAATGGAGCATTGTGATGAAAGCGGTCCTGGAGAATTGTGAAGAAACGGGTCATGGATTATTGTGATGGAAGGGTTCCTGGAGCATTGTGATGACAAGGGCCATGGAGCATTTTAATGAAAGGGGTATGGAGCATTGTACAGAAATGGTTCATGGATCATCGTGATTACACGGATCAAGGAATATTGTGATGACAAGGGTTTTGGAGCATTGTGATGACAGCGGTCATGGAGCATTGTAATAGCAGGGGTGATGGGGAATTGTGATGACAGGGGCATGGAGCATTGTGATGACAGAAGTCATAGAATATTGTGATGACAAAGGCTATGGAGCATTGTCATGAAAGGTCTTATCTGGCATTGTGATGAGAGTGGTCATGGAGCATTGCGATAAAAGTTGTCTTGCAGCACTGTTATTACAGGGGCCATGTAGAAATTTGATGACAAAGGCCATGGAGCATTGTGATGACAGGCATCATGGAGCAATTTGATGAAAGTGGTCATGGAGCATTGTGATGAAATGCACCATGGAACATTGTGAAGAGAAGTGTCCTGGAGCATCGTGATGACAAGGGCCATGGCCAATTCTGATGACAGGTGTCATGGAGCATTGTGATGACAGTGGTCATCTATCATTATGATGAAAGGTATCACGGAGCACTGTGATGACAGGGGCCATGGAGCATTGTGATGACACGGGCAAGGAGCATTACGATGAGGAATGATCTGGAGCATTGCGATGACAAGGGTATGGAGCATTGTGATTACACGGGCCAGGGAGCATTGAGATGACAAGGGCAGGGAACATTGTGATGACAGCGGTCATGGATCATTGTGATGAGATCTGTCATGGAACATTGTGCTGACAGGGGCCATAGAGCATTGTGATGACAGGTGTCATGTGGCCTTGTGAGGAGACTGGTCATAGAACATTGTGATGAAAAGGATCATGGAGCAATGTGATTACAGGGGCCATTGAGCATTGTGAATACATAGGCCATGGAGGATTGTGATGACAGGGGTCAAGGAGCATTGTGATGAAAGTGGTCATGGAGCATTGTGAGGACACGGGCATGGAGCATTATGATGACAAGAGTTTTGGAGCATTGTGATGACAAGGGTATGGAGCATTGTGATTACAGGGGACCAGGAGCATTGTGATTACATGGGCAGTGAATATTGTGATGACAGGGGTCACGGAGCACTGTGATGACAAGTGTCATGCCAAATTGTGATGACAGGGTTCATGGAGCATTGTGATGAGAGGGGCCTTGGAGCATTATGATGGTAGGCGTCATGGGGTTTTGTGATAAGAGTGGTCATAGAGCATTGTGAATAAAGGGATCATGGAGCAATGTGATTACAGGGGCCATGGCACATTGTGAATGCATAGGCCATGGAGCAAAGAAATGACAGGGGTCAAGGAGCATTGTGATGTAAGTTGTCATGGAGCATTGTGATGACAAGTGTCCATGAACATTGTGATGACATGGTTTATGGAGCATTGTGATGACAAGTGCCATGGCGAATTGTGATGACAGGTGTCATGGGGCATTGTGATGACAGTGGTCGTATAGAATGTGTTGAAAGGTATCATGGAGGACTCTGATGACAGGGTCCGTGGAGCACTGTGATGACAGGGGTCATCTAGAATTGTGTTGAAATATACCAGGGAGCATTGTGATGACAGGGGTCATGGAGCACCACAATTACAGGGGCCATGGAGCATTGTGAATAAAAAGGTCATGGAGCATTGAGTTGACAGGCGTCATGGATCATTGTGATGACAAGGGTCCTGGAAGCTTGCGATGACACGGTTCATGGAGCATTGTGATGACAAGGTTCATCAAGCATTGTGATGACAGGGGTCATGGAACATTGTGATGACAAAGGCCATGGAACATTTTGATGACAAGAATTCTGGAGCACTGTGATGACAAGCGCATGGAGCATTGTGATTATAGGGACCATGGAGTATTGTGATGACAACGGTATGGAACATTGTGATGACAAGGGTCTTCGAGCATTGTGATGACAGGGGTCATGGAGCATTGTGATGAAGGGGATCATGGAGCAATGTGATGACAGGGGCCATGGAGCATTTTGAATGCTTAGGCCATGGAGCACTGTGATGACAGGTGTCATGGAGCATTGTGATGAATGTAGTCATAGATCATTGTGATGATAAGTGTCCAGGAACAGTGTGATGACATGGATCATGGAGCATTGTGATGACAAGGGCCATGGCGAATTGTGATGACAGGTGTCATGGGGCATTGTGATGACAGTGGTCATCTAGAATTGTGATGAAACGTAACATGGAGCACTGTGATAATAGGGGCCATGGAGCATAGTGATGAAAAAGGCCATGGAGCATTGTGATGACAAGGGCTATGGAGCATTGTGATTACTGGGGTCATGTGGCATGTTGATGACAGTGGTCAGGGAGCATTGTGATGACAAAGACCACGAAGCATTGTGATGCCAGGTGTCATGGAGCATTGTGATGAAAGGGGTCATGGATCACTATGATGACATGGGTAATGGAGCATTGTGATGATACGGGCATGGAGCATTGTGATGACTGGGTTCATGCAGCATTGTGATGACATGGGCATGGAGCATAGTGACGAGAAGTGTTCTGGAGCATTTTGATGATAAGGGCATGGATCATTGTGATTACAGGGGCCATGAAGCATTGAGATGACAAGGGAATGGAGCATTGTGATGAAAGCGGTCCTGGAGAATTGTGAAGAAACGGGTCATGGATTATTGTGATGGAAGGGTTCCTGGAGCATTGTGATGACAAGGGCCATGGAGCATTTTAATGAAAGGGGTATGGAGCATTGTACAGAAATGTTTCATGGATCATCGTGATTACACGGATCAAGGAATATTGTGATGACAAGGGTTTTGGAGCATTGTGATGACAGGGGCATGGAGCATTGTGATGACAGAAGTCATAGAATATTGTGATGACAAGGGCCATGGAGCATTGTCATGAAAGGTCTTATCTGGCATTGTGATGAGAGTGGTCATGGAGCATTGCGATAAAAGCTGTCATGAAGCACTGTTATTACAGGGGCCATGTAGAAATTTGATGACAAAGGCCATGGAGCATTGTGATGACAGGCATCATGGAGCAATTTGATGAAAGTGGTCATGGAGCATTGTGATGAAATGCACCATGGAACATTGTGAAGACAAGTGTCCTGGAGCATCGTGATGACAAGGGCCATGGACAATTCTGATGACAGGTGTCATGGAGCATTGTGATGACAGTGGTCATCTATCATTATGATGAAAGGTATCACGGAGCACTGTGATGACAGGGGCCATGGAGCATTGTGATGACACGGGCATGGAGCATTATGATGAGGAATGATCTGGAGCATTGCGATGACAAGGGTATGGAGCATTGTGATTACAGGGGCCAGGGAGCATTGAGATGACAAGGGCAGGGAACATTGTGATGACAGCGGTCATGGATCATTGTGATGAGATCTTTCATGGAACATTGTGCTAACAGGGGCCATAGAGCATTGTGATGACAGGTGTCATGTGGCCTTGTGATGACAGTGGTCATAGAACATTGTGATGAAAAGGATCATGGAGCAATGTGATTACAGGGGCCATGGAGCATTTTGAATACATAGGCCATGGAGGATTGTGATGACAGGGGTCAAGGAGCATTGTGATGTAAGTGGTCATGGAGCGTTGTGAGGACATGGGCATGGAGCATTATGATGACAAGAGTTCTGGAGCATTGTGATGAAAAGGGTATGGAGCATTGTGATTACAGGGGACCAGGAGCATTGTGATTACATGTGCAGTGAATATTGTGATGACAGGGTTCATGGAGCATTGTGATGAGAGGGGCCTTGGAGCATTATGATGATAGGCGTCATGGGGTATTGTGATGAGAGTCGTCATAGAATATTGTGATGAAAAGGATCATGGAGCAATGTGATTACAGGTGCCATGGAGAATTGTGAATGCATAGGCCATGGAGCAATGAAATGACAGGGGTCAAAGAGCATTGTGATGTAAGTTGTCATGGAGAATTGTGATGACATGTGTCCATGAACATTGTGATGACATGGTTCATGGAGCATTGTGATGACAAGTGCCATGGTGAATTGTGATGACAGGTGTCATGGGGCATTGTGATGTCAGTGGTCATGTAGAATTGTGATGAAAGGTATCATGGAGGACTCTGATGACAGGGGCCGTGGAGCACTGTGATGAGCGTGGTCATCTAGAATTGTGATGAAATATACCAGGGAGCATTGTGATGACAGGGGTCATGGAGCACCGCAATTACAGGGGCCATGGAGCATTGTGAATACAAAGGTCATGGAGCATTGAGATGACAGGCGTCATGGATCATTGTGATGACGAGGGTCCTGGAAACTTGCGATGACACGGTTCATGGAGCATTGTGATGACAAGGTTCATCAAGCATTGTGATGACAGGGGTCATGGAGCATTGTGATGAAAAGGCCAAGGAACATTTTGATGACAAGAATTCTGGAGCACTGTGATGACAAGCACATGGAGCATTGTGATTATAGGGACCATGGAGTATTGTGGTGACAACGGTATGGAACATTGTGATGACAAGGGTCTTCGAGCATTGTGATGACAGGGGTCATGGAGCATTGTGATGAAGGGGATCATGGAGCAATGTGATGACAGGGGCCATGGAGCATTTTGAATGCTTAGGCCATGGAGCACTGTGATGACAGGTGTCATGGAGCATTGTGATGAATGTAGTCATAGATCATTGTGATGATAAGTGTCCAGGAACAGTGTGATGACATGGATCATGGAGCATTGTGATGACAAGGGCCATGGCGAATTGTGATGACAGGTGTCATGGGGCATTGTGATGACAGTGGTCATCTAGAATTGTGATGAAACGTAACATGGAGCACTGTGATAATAGGGGCCATGGAGCATAGTGATGAAAAAGGCCATGGAGCATTGTGATGACAAGGGCTATGGAGCATTGTGATTACTGGGGTCATGTGGCATGTTGATGACAGTGGTCAGGGAGCATTGTGATGACAAAGACCACGAAGCATTGTGATGCCAGGTGTCATGGAGCATTGTGATGAAAGGGGTCATGGATCACTATGATGACATGGGTAATGGAGCATTGTGATGATACGGGCATGGAGCATTGTGATGACTGGGTTCATGCAGCATTGTGATGACATGGGCATGGAGCATAGTGACGAGAAGTGTTCTGGAGCATTTTGATGATAAGGGCATGGATCATTGTGATTACAGGGGCCATGAAGCATTGAGATGACAAGGGAATGGAGCATTGTGATGAAAGCGGTCCTGGAGAATTGTGAAGAAACGGGTCATGGATTATTGTGATGTAAGGGTTCCTGGAGCATTGTGATGACAACGGCCATGGAGCATTTTAATGAAAGGGGTATGGAGCATTGTACAGAAATGTTTCATGGATCATCGTGATTACACGGATCAAGGAATATTGTGATGACAAGGGTTTTGGAGCATTGTGATGACAGGGGCATGGAGCATTGTGATGACAGAAGTCATAGAATATTGTGATGACAAGGGCCATGGAGCATTGTCATGAAAGGTCTTATCTGGCATTGTGATGAGAGTGGTCATGGAGCATTGCGATAAAAGCTGTCATGAAGCACTGTTATTACAGGGGCCATGTAGAAATTTGATGACAAAGGCCATGGAGCATTGTGATGACAGGCATCATGGAGCAATTTGATGAAAGTGGTCATGGAGCATTGTGATGAAATGCACCATGGAACATTGTGAAGACAAGTGTCCTGGAGCATCGTGATGACAAGGGCCATGGACAATTCTGATGACAGGTGTCATGGAGCATTGTGATGACAGTGGTCATCTATCATTATGATGAAAGGTATCACGGAGCACTGTGATGACAGGGGCCATGGAGCATTGTGATGACACGGGCATGGAGCATTATGATGAGGAATGATCTGGAGCATTGCGATGACAAGGGTATGGAGCATTGTGATTACAGGGGCCAGGGAGCATTGAGATGACAAGGGCAGGGAACATTGTGATGACAGCGGTCATGGATCATTGTGATGAGATCTTTCATGGAACATTGTGCTAACAGGGGCCATAGAGCATTGTGATGACAGGTGTCATGTGGCCTTGTGATGACAGTGGTCATAGAACATTGTGATGAAAAGGATCATGGAGCAATGTGATTACAGGGGCCATGGAGCATTTTGAATACATAGGCCATGGAGGATTGTGATGACAGGGGTCAAGGAGCATTGTGATGTAAGTGGTCATGGAGCGTTGTGAGGACATGGGCATGGAGCATTATGATGACAAGAGTTCTGGAGCATTGTGATGAAAAGGGTATGGAGCATTGTGATTACAGGGGACCAGGAGCATTGTGATTACATGTGCAGTGAATATTGTGATGACAGGGTTCATGGAGCATTGTGATGAGAGGGGCCTTGGAGCATTATGATGATAGGCGTCATGGGGTATTGTGATGAGAGTCGTCATAGAATATTGTGATGAAAAGGATCATGGAGCAATGTGATTACAGGTGCCATGGAGAATTGTGAATGCATAGGCCATGGAGCAATGAAATGACAGGGGTCAAAGAGCATTGTGATGTAAGTTGTCATGGAGCATTGTGATGACATGTGTCCATGAACATTGTGATGACATGGTTCATGGAGCATTGTGATGACAAGTGCCATGGTGAATTGTGATGACAGGTGTCATGGGGCATTGTGATGTCAGTGGTCATGTAGAATTGTGATGAAAGGTATCATGGAGGACTCTGATGACAGGGGCCGTGGAGCACTGTGATGAGCGTGGTCATCTAGAATTGTGATGAAATATACCAGGGAGCATTGTGATGACAGGGGTCATGGAGCACCGCAATTACAGGGGCCATGGAGCATTGTGAATACAAAGGTCATGGAGCATTGAGATGACAGGCGTCATGGATCATTGTGATGATGAGGGTCCTGGAAACTTGCGATGACACGGTTCATGGAGCATTGTGATGACAAGGTTCATCAAGCATTGTGATGACAGGGGTCATGGAGCATTGTGATGAAAAGGCCAAGGAACATTTTGATGACAAGAATTCTGGAGCACTGTGATGACAAGCACATGGAGCATTGTGATTATAGGGACCATGGAGTATTGTGGTGACAACGGTATGGAACATTGTGATGACAAGGGTCTTCGAGCATTGTGATGACAGGGGTCATGGAGCATTGTGATGAAGGGGATCATGGAGCAATGTGATTACAGGGGCCATGGAGCATTTTGAATGCATAGGCCATGGAGCACTGTGATGACAGGTGTCATGGAGCATTGTGATGAATGTAGTCATAGTTCATTGTGATGATAAGTGTCCAGGAACAGTGTGATGACATGGATCATGGAGCATTGTGATGACAAGGGCCATGGCGAATTGTGATGACAGGTGTCATGGGGCAGTGTGATGACAGTGGTCATCTAGAATTGTGATGAAACGTAATATGGAGCACTGTGATAATAGGGGCCATGGAGCATTGTGATGACAAAGGCCATGGAGCATTGTGATGAAAAGTGTCATGGAGCATTGTGATGAGACGGGCATGGAGCATTATGATGCCAAGAGTTCTGGGGCATTGTGGTGACAAGGGCATGGAGAATTGTGATGACAAGGGCTATGGCCAATTCTGAGGACAGGAGTCATTGGGCATTGTGATCACAGAGGATATCTAGCATTGTGATGAAAGGTACCATGGATCATTGTGATAACAGGGGCCATGGAGCATTGTGAAGACAAAGGCCATGGAGCATTTTGATGAAAAGTGTCATGGAGAATTGTGATGAGACGGGCATGGAGCATTATGATGACAAGAGTTCTGGAGCATTGTGTTGACAAGGGAATGGAGCATTACGAATACAGGGCCATGGAGGATACTGATGACATTTGTCATGGAACATTGTGCTGACAGGGGCCATGGAGCATTGTGATGACAGGTGTAATGTGGCATTCTGATGACAGTGTTCATAGAACATTGTGATGAAATGGATCATGAAGCAATGTGATTACACGGACCATGTAGCATTTCGAATGAATACGCTATGGAGCATTGTGATGACAGGAGTCAAGGAGCATTGTGATGTAAGTGGTCATGGATCATTGTGATGACAAGTGTCCTGGACCATTGTGATGACACGGGTCATGGAGCATTGTGATGACAATGGCCATGGGGAATTGTGATGACATGTTTCTTGGGGCATTGTGGTGACAGTGGTCATCTAGAATTGTGATGAATGGTATCAGGGAGCACTGTAATGACAGGGGCCATGGAACATTGTGATGACAAAGGCCATGGAGCATTGTGATGACAAGTATCATGGAGCTTTGTGATGACACGGGCATTCATCATTATGATGACAAGAGTTCTGGAGCATTGTGATGACAAGGGCATGGAGAATTGTGATAACCGGGGTCATGGAGCATTGTAATGACAACTGTCATGAAACATTGTGATGACAGGGTTCATGGAGCATTGTGATTAAAGGGGCCATGGAGCATTTTGAGGACAAGGGCAGGCGAACATTTTGATTACATTGGTAATGGAGCATTGTGATGACATGGGCAGGGAACATTGTGATGACAGGTGTAATGGAACACTGTGAATACAGGGGACATGGAGCATTTTGATGACATGGGCAGGCAACATTGTGATGACAGGTGTCATGGAGCATTGTGATGAAAATTTTCATGTAACGTTGTGCTGAAAGGGATCATGGAGCATTGTGATGGGACGGGCACTGGAGCATTGTGAAGGCAGGCGTACTGGAGCCTTCTGAGGAAAGATCTCATGGGTCATTGTGATTACAGCGATCATGGAACATTGTGATGACAGTGGTCATGGAGCATTGTAATGACAGGGGCCATGGAGCATTGTGATGACAAGGGTCATGGGGCATTGTGATGACAGTGTTCATGGAGCATTGTGATGAAAGGGGTCATGGAGCACTGTGATTACAGGGGCCATGTATAATTGTGATGACAAAGGCCATGGAGCCATTGTGTTGACAGTTGTCATGGAGCATTGTGTTGAAAGGGGCGTGGAGCATTGTGACGACAATGGTCATGGAGCATTGTGATGACTGGTATCATGGAGCATTGTTATGAAAAAGGTCATGGGGCAGTGTAATGACAAGTATCATGGAGCATGTCATGAAAGAAGTCATGGAGCATTGTGATTAAAAGGATCATGAGGCATTTTGATGACAAGAGTCATGGAACATTGTAATGACAGGGATAATGGAGCATTGTGATGACAAGGACTATGGAGCATTGTGATGACTGGGGTCCTGGGGCATGGTGATGACAGTGGTCATGGAGCATTGTAATGACAAAGACCACGAAGCATTGTGATGACAGGTGTCATGGAGCATTGTGATGAAAGTGGTCATGGATCACTACGAACACATGGGTAATGGAGCATTGTGATGATATGGGCATGGAGCATTGTGATGACAGGGTTCATGCAGCATTGTGATGACATGGGCATGGAGCATAGTGACGACAAGAGTTCTGGAGCCTTTTGATGATAAGGGCATGGATCGTTGTGATTACAGGGCCATGGAGCATTGAGATGACAAGGGAATGGAGCATTGTGATGAAAGCGGTCCTGGAGAATTGTGAGGAAACGGGTCCTGGATAATTGTGCTAGAAGGGTCCCTGGAGCATTGTGATGACAAGTGCCATGGAGCATTTTAATAAAAGGGGTACTGGAGCATTGTACAGAAATGGTTCATGGATCATCGTGATTACACGGATCAAGGAATATTGTGATGACAAGGGTTTTGGAGCATTGTGATGACAGGGGTCATGGAGCATTGTAATAGCAGGGGTGATGGGGCATTGTGATGACAGGGGCATGGAGCATTGTGATGACAGAAGTCATAGAATATTGTGATGACAAGGGCCATGGAGCATTGTCATGAAAGGTCTTATCTGGCATTGTGATGAGAGTGGTCATGGAGCATTGCGATAAAAGTTGTCATGAAGCACTGTTATTATAGGGGCCATGTAGAATTTTGATGACAAAGGCCATGGAGCATTGTGATGACAGGCATCATGGAGCAATTTGATGAAAGTGGTCATGGAGCATTGTGATGAAATGCTCCATGGAACATTGTGAAGACAAGTGTCCTGGAGCATTGTGATGACAAGGGCCATGGCCAATTCTGATGACATGTGTCATGGAGCACTGTGATGAGAGTGGTCATCTATCATTATGATGAAAGGTATCACGGAGCACTGTGATGACAGAGGCCATGGAGCATTGTGATGACATGGCATGGAGCATTATGATGAGAAGTGATCTGGAGCATTGTGATGACAAGGGTATGGAGCATTGTGATTACAGGGGCCAGGGAGCATTGAGATGACAAGGGCAGGGAACATTGTGATGACAGCGGTCGTGGATCATTGTGATGAGATCTATCATGGAACATTGTGCTGACAGGGGCCATACAGCATTGTGATGAAAAAGATCATGGAGCAATGTGATTACAGTGGCATGGAGCATTGTGAATACATAGGCTATGGAGCATTGTGATGACAGGGGTCAAGGAGCATTGTGATGAAAATGGTCATGGAGCATTGTGATGACACTGGCATGGAGCATTATGATGACAAGAGTTCTGGAGCATTGTGATGAAAAGGGTATGGAGCATTGTGATTACAGGGGACCAGGAGCATTGTGATTACATGGGCAGTGAATATTGTGATGACAGTGGTTCATGGAGCACTGTGATGACAAGTGCCATGGAACATTGTGAGGACAGGGTTCATGGAGCATTGTGATGAGAGGGCCCTTGGAGCATTATGATGATAGGCCTCATGGGGTATTGTGATGAGAGTGGTCATAGAATATTGTGATGAAAAGGATCATGGAGCAATGTGATTACAGGTGTCATGGAGCATTGTGAATGCATAGGCCATGGAGCAATGAAATGACAGGGGTCAAGGAGCATTGTGATGTATGTTGTCATGGAGCATTGTGATGACATGTGTCCATGAACATTGTGATGACATGGTTCATGGAGCATTGTGATGACAAGTGCCATGGTGAATTGTGATGACAGGTGTCATGGGGCATTGTGATGACAGTGGTCATGTAGAATTGTGATGAAAGGTATCATGGAGGACTCTGATGACAGGGGCCGTGGAGCACTGTGATGAGCGTGGTCATCTAGAATTGTGATGAAATATACCAGGGAGCATTGTGATGACAGGGGTCATGGAGCACCGCAATTACAGGGGCCATGGAGCATTGTGAATACAAAGGTCATGGAGCATTGAGATGACAGGCGTCATGGATCATTGTGATGACGAGGGTCCTGGAAACTTGCGATGACACGGTTCATGGAGCATTGTGATGACAAGGTTCATCAAGCATTGTGATGACAGGGGTCATGGAGCATTGTGATGAAAAGGCCAAGGAACATTTTGATGACAAGAATTCTGGAGCACTGTGATGACAAGCACATGGAGCATTGTGATTATAGGGACCATGGAGTATTGTGGTGACAACGGTATGGAACATTGTGATGACAAGGGTCTTCGAGCATTGTGATGACAGGGGTCATGGAGCATTGTGATGAAGGGGATCATGGAGCAATGTGATTACAGGGGCCATGGAGCATTTTGAATGCATAGGCCATGGAGCACTGTGATGACAGGTGTCATGGAGCATTGTGATGAATGTAGTCATAGTTCATTGTGATGATAAGTGTCCAGGAACAGTGTGATGACATGGATCATGGAGCATTGTGATGACAAGGGCCATGGCGAATTGTGATGACAGGTGTCATGGGGCAGTGTGATGACAGTGGTCATCTAGAATTGTGATGAAACGTAATATGGAGCACTGTGATAATAGGGGCCATGGAGCATTGTGATGACAAAGGCCATGGAGCATTGTGATGAAAAGTGTCATGGAGCATTGTGATGAGACGGGCATGGAGCATTATGATGCCAAGAGTTCTGGGGCATTGTGGTGACAAGGGCATGGAGAATTGTGATGACAAGGGCTATGGCCAATTCTGAGGACAGGAGTCATTGGGCATTGTGATCACAGAGGATATCTAGCATTGTGATGAAAGGTACCATGGATCATTGTGATAACAGGGGCCATGGAGCATTGTGAAGACAAAGGCCATGGAGCATTTTGATGAAAAGTGTCATGGAGAATTGTGATGAGACGGGCATGGAGCATTATGATGACAAGAGTTCTGGAGCATTGTGTTGACAAGGGAATGGAGCATTACGAATACAGGGCCATGGAGGATACTGATGACATTTGTCATGGAACATTGTGCTGACAGGGGCCATGGAGCATTGTGATGACAGGTGTAATGTGGCATTCTGATGACAGTGTTCATAGAACATTGTGATGAAATGGATCATGAAGCAATGTGATTACACGGACCATGTAGCATTTCGAATGAATACGCTATGGAGCATTGTGATGACAGGAGTCAAGGAGCATTGTGATGTAAGTGGTCATGGATCATTGTGATGACAAGTGTCCTGGACCATTGTGATGACACGGGTCATGGAGCATTGTGATGACAATGGCCATGGGGAATTGTGATGACATGTTTCTTGGGGCATTGTGGTGACAGTGGTCATCTAGAATTGTGATGAATGGTATCAGGGAGCACTGTAATGACAGGGGCCATGGAACATTGTGATGACAAAGGCCATGGAGCATTGTGATGACAAGTATCATGGAGCTTTGTGATGACACGGGCATTCATCATTATGATGACAAGAGTTCTGGAGCATTGTGATGACAAGGGCATGGAGAATTGTGATAACCGGGGTCATGGAGCATTGTAATGACAACTGTCATGAAACATTGTGATGACAGGGTTCATGGAGCATTGTGATTAAAGGGGCCATGGAGCATTTTGAGGACAAGGGCAGGCGAACATTTTGATTACATTGGTAATGGAGCATTGTGATGACATGGGCAGGGAACATTGTGATGACAGGTGTAATGGAACACTGTGAATACAGGGGACATGGAGCATTTTGATGACATGGGCAGGCAACATTGTGATGACAGGTGTCATGGAGCATTGTGATGAAAATTTTCATGTAACGTTGTGCTGAAAGGGATCATGGAGCATTGTGATGGGACGGGCACTGGAGCATTGTGAAGGCAGGCGTACTGGAGCCTTCTGAGGAAAGATCTCATGGGTCATTGTGATTACAGCGATCATGGAACATTGTGATGACAGTGGTCATGGAGCATTGTAATGACAGGGGCCATGGAGCATTGTGATGACAAGGGTCATGGGGCATTGTGATGACAGTGTTCATGGAGCATTGTGATGAAAGGGGTCATGGAGCACTGTGATTACAGGGGCCATGTATAATTGTGATGACAAAGGCCATGGAGCCATTGTGTTGACAGTTGTCATGGAGCATTGTGTTGAAAGGGGCGTGGAGCATTGTGACGACAATGGTCATGGAGCATTGTGATGACTGGTATCATGGAGCATTGTTATGAAAAAGGTCATGGGGCAGTGTAATGACAAGTATCATGGAGCATGTCATGAAAGAAGTCATGGAGCATTGTGATTAAAAGGATCATGAGGCATTTTGATGACAAGAGTCATGGAACATTGTAATGACAGGGATAATGGAGCATTGTGATGACAAGGACTATGGAGCATTGTGATGACTGGGGTCCTGGGGCATGGTGATGACAGTGGTCATGGAGCATTGTAATGACAAAGACCACGAAGCATTGTGATGACAGGTGTCATGGAGCATTGTGATGAAAGTGGTCATGGATCACTACGAACACATGGGTAATGGAGCATTGTGATGATATGGGCATGGAGCATTGTGATGACAGGGTTCATGCAGCATTGTGATGACATGGGCATGGAGCATAGTGACGACAAGAGTTCTGGAGCCTTTTGATGATAAGGGCATGGATCGTTGTGATTACAGGGCCATGGAGCATTGAGATGACAAGGGAATGGAGCATTGTGATGAAAGCGGTCCTGGAGAATTGTGAGGAAACGGGTCCTGGATAATTGTGCTAGAAGGGTCCCTGGAGCATTGTGATGACAAGTGCCATGGAGCATTTTAATAAAAGGGGTACTGGAGCATTGTACAGAAATGGTTCATGGATCATCGTGATTACACGGATCAAGGAATATTGTGATGACAAGGGTTTTGGAGCATTGTGATGACAGGGGTCATGGAGCATTGTAATAGCAGGGGTGATGGGGCATTGTGATGACAGGGGCATGGAGCATTGTGATGACAGAAGTCATAGAATATTGTGATGACAAGGGCCATGGAGCATTGTCATGAAAGGTCTTATCTGGCATTGTGATGAGAGTGGTCATGGAGCATTGCGATAAAAGTTGTCATGAAGCACTGTTATTATAGGGGCCATGTAGAATTTTGATGACAAAGGCCATGGAGCATTGTGATGACAGGCATCATGGAGCAATTTGATGAAAGTGGTCATGGAGCATTGTGATGAAATGCTCCATGGAACATTGTGAAGACAAGTGTCCTGGAGCATTGTGATGACAAGGGCCATGGCCAATTCTGATGACATGTGTCATGGAGCACTGTGATGAGAGTGGTCATCTATCATTATGATGAAAGGTATCACGGAGCACTGTGATGACAGAGGCCATGGAGCATTGTGATGACATGGCATGGAGCATTATGATGAGAAGTGATCTGGAGCATTGTGATGACAAGGGTATGGAGCATTGTGATTACAGGGGCCAGGGAGCATTGAGATGACAAGGGCAGGGAACATTGTGATGACAGCGGTCGTGGATCATTGTGATGAGATCTATCATGGAACATTGTGCTGACAGGGGCCATACAGCATTGTGATGAAAAAGATCATGGAGCAATGTGATTACAGTGGCATGGAGCATTGTGAATACATAGGCTATGGAGCATTGTGATGACAGGGGTCAAGGAGCATTGTGATGAAAATGGTCATGGAGCATTGTGATGACACTGGCATGGAGCATTATGATGACAAGAGTTCTGGAGCATTGTGATGAAAAGGGTATGGAGCATTGTGATTACAGGGGACCAGGAGCATTGTGATTACATGGGCAGTGAATATTGTGATGACAGTGGTTCATGGAGCACTGTGATGACAAGTGCCATGGAACATTGTGAGGACAGGGTTCATGGAGCATTGTGATGAGAGGGCCCTTGGAGCATTATGATGATAGGCCTCATGGGGTATTGTGATGAGAGTGGTCATAGAATATTGTGATGAAAAGGATCATGGAGCAATGTGATTACAGGTGTCATGGAGCATTGTGAATGCATAGGCCATGGAGCAATGAAATGACAGGGGTCAAGGAGCATTGTGATGTATGTTGTCATGGAGCATTGTGATGACATGTGTCCATGAACATTGTGATGACATGGTTCATGGAGCATTGTGATGACAAGTGCCATGGTGAATTGTGATGACAGGTGTCATGGGGCATTGTGATGACAGTGGTCATGTAGAATTGTGATGAAAGGTATCATGGAGGACTCTGATGACAGGGGCCGTGGAGCACTGTGATGAGCGTGGTCATCTAGAATTGTGATGAAATATACCAGGGAGCATTGTGATGACAGGGGTCATGGAGCACCGCAATTACAGAGGCCATGGAGCATTGTGAATACAAAGGTCATGGAGCATTGAGATGACAGGCGTCATGGATCATTGTGATGACGAGGGTCCTGGAAACTTGCGATGACACGGTTCATGGAGCATTGTGATGACAAGGTTCATCAAGCATTGTGATGACAGGGGTCATGGAGCATTGTGATGAAAAGGCCAAGGAACATTTTGATGACAAGAATTCTGGAGCACTGTGATGACAAGCACATGGAGCATTGTGATTATAGGGACCATGGAGTATTGTGATGACAACGGTATGGAACATTGTGATGACAAGGGTCTTCGAGCATTGTGATGACAGGGGTCATGGAGCATTGTGATGAAGGGGATCATGGAGCAATGTGATTACAGGGGCCATGGAGCATTTTGTATGCATAGGCCATGGAGCACTGTGATGACAGGTGTCATGGAGCATTGTGATGAATGTAGTCATAGTTCATTGTGATGATAAGTGTCCAGGAACAGTGTGATGACATGGATCATGGAGCATTGTGATGACAAGGGTCATGGCGAATTGTGATGACAGGTGTCATGGGGCAGTGTGATGACAGTGGTCATCTAGAATTGTGATGAAACGTAATATGGAGCACTGTGATAATAGGGGCCATGGAGCATTGTGATGACAAAGGCCATGGAGCATTGTGATGAAAAGTGTCATGGAGCATTGTGATGAGACGGGCATGGAGCATTATGATGCCAAGAGTTCTGGGGCATTGTGGTGACAAGGGCATGGAGCATTGTGATGACAAGGGCCATGGCCAATTCTGAGGACAGGTGTCATTGGGCATTGTGATCACAGAGGATATCTAGCATTGTGATGAAAGGTACCATGGATCATTGTGATAACAGGGGCCATGGAGCATTGTGATGACAAAGGCCATGGAGCATTTTGATGAAAAGTGTCATGGAGAATTGTGATGAGACGGGCATGGAGCATTATGATGACAAGAGTTCTGGAGCATTGTGTTGACAAGGGAATGGAGCATTACGAATACAGGGCCATGGAGGATACTGATGACATTTGTCATGGAACATTGTGCTGACAGGGGCCATGGAGCATTGTGATGACAGGTGTAATGTGGCATTCTGATGACAGTGTTCATAGAACATTGTGATGAAACGAATCATGGAGAAATGTGATTACACGGACCATGTAGCATTTCGAATGAATACGCTATGGAGCATTGTGATGACAGGAGTCAAGGAGCATTGTGATGTAAGTGGTCATGGATCATTGTGATGACAAGTGTCCTGGACCATTGTGATGACACGGGTCATGGAGCATTGTGATGACAATGGCCATGGCGAATTGTGATGACATGTGTCTTGGGGAATTGTGGTGACAGTGGTCATCTAGAATTGTGATGAAAGGTATCAGGGAGCACTGTGATGACAGGGGCCATGGAACATTGTGATGACAAAGCCCATGGAGCATTGTGATGACAAGTATCATGGAGCTTTGTGATGACACGGGCATTTATCATTATGATGACAAGAGTTCTGGAGCATTGTGATGACAATGGCATGGAGCATTGTGATTACCGGGGTCATGGAGCATTGTAATGACAACTGTCATGGAACATTGTGATGACAGGGTTCATGGAGCATTGTGATTAAAGGGGCCATGGAGCATTTTGAGGACAAGGGCAGGCGAACATTTTGATTACATTGGTAATGGAGCATTGTGATGACATGGGCAGGGAACATTGTGATGACAGGTGTAATGGAACACTGTGAATACAGGGGACACGGAGCATTTTGATGACATGGGCAGGCAACATTGTGATGACAGGTGTCATGGAGCATTGTGATGAAAATTTTCATGTAACGTTGTGCTGACAGGGATCATGGAGCATTGTGATGGGACGGGCAGTGGAGCATTGTGAAGGCAGGCGTACTGGAGCCTTCTGAGGAAAGATCTCATGGGTCATTGTGATTACAGCGATCATGGAACATTGTGATGACAGTGGTCATGAAGCATTGTAATGACAGGTGCCATGGAGCATTGTGATGACAAGGGTCATGGGGCATTGTGATGACAGTGTTCATGGAGCATTGTGATGAAAGGAGTCATGGAGCACTGTGATTACAGGGGCCATGTATAATTGTGATGACAAAGGCCATGGAGCCATTGTGATGACAGTTGTCATGGAGCATTGTGTTGAAAGGGGCGTGGAGCATTGTGACGACAATGGTCATGGAGCATTGTGATGACTGGTATCATGGAGCATTGTTATGAAAAAGGTCATGGGGCAGTGTAATGACAAGTATCATGGAGCATGTGATGAAAGGAGTCATGGAGCATTGTGATTAAAAGGATCATGAGGCATTTTGATGACAAGAGTCATGGAACATTGTGATGACAGGGATAATGGAGCATTGTGATGACAAGGGCTATGGAGCATTGTGATGACTCGGGTCCTGGGGCATGGTGATGACAGTGGTCATGGAGCATTGTGATGACAAAGACCACGGAGCATTGTGATGACAGGTGTCATGGAGAATTGTGATGAAAGGGGTCATGGATCACTGTGATGACATGGGTAATGGAGCATTGTGATGATACGGGCATGGAGCATTGTGATGACAGGGGTCATGCAGCATTGTGATGACATGGGCATGGAGCCTAGTGACGACAAGAGTTCTGGAGCATTTTGATGATAAGGGTATGGATCATTGTGATTACAGGGGCCATGAAGCATTGAGATGACAAGGGAATGGAGCATTGTGATGAAAGCGGTCCTGGAGAATTGTGAAGAAACGGGTCATGGATTATTGTGATGGAAGGGTTCCTGGAGCATTGTGATGACAAGAGCCATGGAGCATTTTAATGAAAGGGGTACTGGAGCATTTTACAGAAATGGTTCATGGATCATCATGATTACACGGATCAAGGAATATTGTGATGACAAGGGTTTTGGAGCACTGTGATGAGAGGGGTCATGGAACATTGTAATAGCAGGGGTTATGGGGCATTGTGATGACAGGGGCATTGGGCATTGTGATGACAGAAGTCATAGAATATTGTGATGACAAGGGCCATGGAGCATTGTCATGAAAGGTCTTTTCTGGCATTGTGATGAGAGTGGTCATGGAACATTGTGATAAAAGTTGTCATGAAGCACTGTTATTACAGGGGCCATGTAGAATTATGATGACAAAGGCCATGGAGCATTGTGATGACAGGCATCATGGAGCAATTTGATGAAAGTTGACATGGAGCATTGTGATGAAATGCGCCATGGAACATTGTGAAGACAAGTGTCCTGGAGCATTGTGATGACCTAGGCCATGGCCAATTCTGATGACATGTGTCATGGAGCACTGTGATGACAGTGGTCATCTATCATTATGATGAAAGGTATCACGGAGCACTGTGATGACAGGGGCCATGGAACATTGTGATGACACGGGCATGGAGCATTATGATGAGAAGTGATCTGGAGCATTGCGATGACAAGGGTATGGAGCATTGTGATTACAGGGGCCAGGGAGCATTGAGATGACAAGGGCAGGGAACATTGTGATGACAGCGCTCATGGATCATTGTGATGAGATCTGTCATGGAACATTGTGCTGACAGGGGCCATAGAGCATTGTGATGACAGGTGTCATGTGGCCTTCTGATGACAGTGTTCATAGAGCATTGTGATGAAAAGGATCATGGAGCAATGTGATTACAGGGGCCATGGAGCATTGTGATGACAGGGGTCAAGGAGCATTGTGATGAAAGTGGTCATGGAGCATTGTGATGACACGGGCATGGAGCATTAGGATGACAAGAGTTCTGGAGCATTGTGATGAGAAGGGTATGGAGCATTGTGATTACAGGGGACCAGGAGCATTGTGATTACATGGGCAGTGAATATTGTGATGACAGGGGTCATGGAGCTCTGTGATGACAAGTGCCATGGAACATTGTGATGACAGGGTTCATGGAGCATTGTGATGAGAGGGGCCTTGGAGCATTATGATGATAGGCATCATGGGGTATTGTGATGAGAGTGGTCACAGAATATTGTGATGAAAAGGATCATGGAGCAATGTGATTACAGGTGCCATGGAGCATTGTGAATGCATAGGCCATGGAGCAATGAAATGACAGGTGTCAAGGAGCATTGTGATGTAAGTTGTCATGGAGCATTGTGATGATATGTGTCCATAAACATTGTGATGACATGGTTCATGGAGCATTGTGATGACAAGTGCCATGGAGAATTGTGATGACAGGTGTCATGGGGCATTGTGATGACAGTGGTCATGTAGAATTGTGATGAAAGGTATCATGGAGGACTCTGATGACAGGGGCCGTGGAGCACTGGGATGAGAGTGGTCATCTAGAATTGTGATGAAATATACCAGGGAGCATTGTGATGACAGGTGTCATGGAGCACCGCAATGACAGGGGCCATGGAGCATTGTGAATACAAAGGTCATGGAATATTGAGATGACTGGCGTCATGAATCATTGTGATGACAAGGGTCCTGGAACCTTGCGATGACACGGTTCATGGAGCATTGTGATGAAAAGGTTCATCAAGCATTGTGATGACAGGGGTCATGGAGCATTGTGATGACAAAGGCCATGGAACATTTTGATGACAAGAATTCTGGAGCACTGTGATGACAAGCGCATGGAGCATTGTGATTATAGGGACCATGGAGCTTTGTGATGACAACGGTATGGAACATTGTGATGACAAGGGTCTTCGAGTATTGTGACGACAATGGTCATGGAGCATTGTGATGACTGGTATCATGGAGCATTGTTATGAAAAAGGTCATGGGGCAGTGTAATGACAAGTATCATGGAGCATGTCATGAAAAGAGTCATGGAGCATTGTGATTAAAAGGATCATGAGGCATTTTGATGACAAGAGTCATGGAACATTGTGATGACAGGGATAATGGAGCATTGTGATGACAAGGGCTATGGAGCATTGTGATGACTGGGGTCCTGGGGCATGGTGATGACAGTGGTCATGGAGCATTGTGATGACAAAGACCACGGAGCATTGTGATGACAGGTGTCATGGAGCATTGTGATGAAAGGGGTCATGGATCACTGTGATGACATGGGTAATGGAGCATTGTGATGATACGGGCATGGAGCATTGTGATGACAGGGGTCATGCAGCATTGTGATGACATGGGCATGGAGCCTAGTGACGACAAGAGTTCTGGAGCATTTTGATGATAAGGGTATGGATCATTGTGATTACAGGGACCATGAAGCATTGAGATGACAAGGGAATGGAGCATTGTGATGAAAGCGGTCCTGGAGAATTGTGAAGAAACGGGTCATGGATTATTGTGATGGAAGGGTTCCTGGAGCATTGTGATGACAAGGGCCATGGAGCATTTTAATGAAAGGGGTACTGGAGCATTTTACAGAAATGGTTCATATATCATCATGATTACAAGGATCAAGGAATATCGTGATGACAAGGGTTTTGGAGCATTGTGATGAGAGGGGTCATGGAACATTGTAATAGCAGGGGTTATGGGGCATTGTGATGACAGGGGAATTGGGCATTGTGATGACAGAAGTCATAGAATATTGTGATGACAAGGGCCATGGAGCATTGTCATGAAAGGTCTTATCTGGCATTGTGATGAGAGGGGTCATGGAACATTGTGATAAAAGTTGCCATGAAGCACTGTTATTACAGGGGACATGTAGAATTTTGATGACAAAGGCTATGGAGCATTGTGATGACAGGCATCATAGAGCAATTTGATGAAAGTGGTCATGGAGCATTGTGATGAAATGCGCCATGGAACATTGTGAAGACAAGTGTCCTGGAGCATTGTGATGACCTAGGCCATGGCCAATTCTGATGACATGCTTCATGGAGCACTCTGATGACAGTGGTCATCTGTCATTATGATGAAAGGTATAACGGAGCACTGTGATGAGAGTGGCCATTGAGCATTGTGATGACACGGCATAGAGCATTATGATGAGAAGTGATCTGGAGCATTGCGATTACAAGGGTATGGAGCATTGTGATTACAGGGGCCATGGAGCATTGTGAATACATAGGCCATGGAGCATTGTGATGACAGGGGTCAAGTAGCATTGTGATGAAAGTGGTCATGGAGCATTGTGATGACACGGGCATGGAGCATTATGATGACAAGTGTTCTGGAGCATTGTGATGAAAAGTTTATGGAGCATTGTGATTACAGGGGCCCAGGAGCATTGTGATTAAATGGGCAGTGAATATTGTGATGACAGTGGTTCATGGAGCACTGTGATGCAAGTGCCATGGAACATTGTGATGACAGGGTTCATGGAGCATTGTGATGAGAGGGGCCTTGGAGCATTATGATGATAGGCGTCATGGGGTATTGTGATGAGAGTGGTCATAGAATATTGTGATGAAAAGGATCATGGAGCAATGTGATTACAGGTGCCATGGAGCATTGTGAATGCATAGGCCATGGAGCAATGAAATGACAGGGGTCAAGGAGCATTGTGATGTAAGTTGTCATGGAGCATTGTGATGACATGTGTCCATGAACATTGTGATGACATGGTTCATGGAGCATTGTGATGACAAGTGCCATGGTGAATTGTGATGACAGGTGTCATGGGGCATTTTGATGACAGTGGTCATGTAAAATTGTGATGAAAGGTATCAAGGAGGACTATGATGACAGGGGCCGTGGAGCATTGTGATGAGAGTGGTCATCTAGAATTGTGATGAAATATACCAGGGAGCATTGTGATGACAGGGGTCATGGAGCACCGCAATTACAGGAGCCATGGAGCATTGTGAATACAAAGGTCATGGTGCATTGAGATGACAGGCGTCATGGATCATTATGATGACAAGTGTCCTGGACCATTGTGATGACACGGGTCATGGAGCATTTTGATGACAAGGGCCATGGCGAATTGTGATGACATGTGTCTTGGGGCATTGTGATGACAGTGGTCATCTAGAATTGTGATGAAAGGTATCATGGAGCACTGTGATGACAGGGGCCATGGAACATTGTGATGACAAAGGCCATGGAGCATTGTGATGACAAGTATCATGGGCTTTGTGATGACAAGGGCATTCATCATTATGATGACAAGAGTTCTGAGGCATTGTGATGAAAAGGGCATGGAGCATTGTGATTACCGGGGTCATGGAGCATTGTGATGACAAAGACCACGGAGCATTGTGATGACAGGTGTCCTGGAGCATTGTGATGAAAGGGGTCATGGATCACTATGATGACATGGGTAATGGAGCATTGTGATGATACGGGCATGGAGCATTGTGATGACAGGGTTCATGCAGCATTGTGATGACATGGGCATGGAGCATAGTGACGACAAGAGTTCTGGAGCATTTTGATGATAAGGGCATGGATCATTGTGATTACAGGGGCTATGAAGCATTGAGATGACAAGGGAATGGAGCATTGTGATGAAAGCGGTCCTGGAGAATTGTGAGGAAACGGGTCATGGATTATTGTGCTGGAAGGATTCCTGGAGCATTGTGATGACAAGGGCCATGGAGCATTTTAATGAAAGGGGTACTGGAGCATGGTACAGAAATGGTTCATGGATCATCGTGATTACACGGATCAAGGAATATTGTGATGACAAGGGTTTTGGAGCATTGTGATGACAAGGGCATGGAGCATTGTGATGACAGAAGTCATAGAATATTGTGATGACAAGGGCCATGGAGCATTGTCATGAAAGGTCTTATCTGGCATTGTGATGAGAGTGGTCATGGAGCATTGCGATAAAAGTTGTCATGAAGCACTGTTATTACAGGGGCCATGTAGTATTTTGATGACAAAGGCCATGGAGCATTGTGATGACAGGCATCATGGAGCAATTTGATGAAAGTGGTCATATAGCATTGTGATGAAATGCGCCATGGAACATTGTGAAGACAAGCGTCCTGGAGCATTGTGATGACAAGTGTAATGGAGCATTGTGATGAGACGGGCATGGAGCATTATGATGCCAAGAGTTCTGGGGCATTGTGGTGACAAGGGCATGGAGCATTGTGATGACAAGGGCCATGGCCAATTCTGAGGACAGGTGTCATTGGGCATTGTGATCACAGAGGATATCTAGCATTGTGATGAAAGGTACCATGGATCACTTTGATGAGAAGGGTCATGGAGCATTGTGATGACAAAGGCCATGGAGCACTTTGATAAAAAGTGTCATGGAGAATTGTGATGAGACGGGCATGGAGCATTATGATGACAAGAGTTCTGGAGCATTGTGTTGACAAGGGAATGGAGCATTACGAATACAGGGACCATGGAGGATAGTGATGACATCTGTCAAGGAACATTGTGCTGACATGTGTCATGGAGCATTGTGATGACAGGTGTCATGTGGCATTGTGATGACAGTGTTCATAGAGAATTGTGACGAAATGGATCATGGAGCAATGTGATTACAGCGACCATGTAGCATTTTGGATGAATACGCTATGGAGAATTGTGATGACAGGAGTCAAGGAGCATTGTGATGACAAGTGTCCTGGACAATTGTGATGACACGGTTCATGGAGCATTGTGATGACAAGTTTCATCAAGCATTGTGATGACAGGTGTCATGGAGCATTGTGATGAATGTAGTCATTGTTCATTGTGATGATAAGTGTCCAGGAACAGTGTGATGACATGGATCATGGAGCATTGTGATGACAAGGGCCATGGAGAATTGTGATGACAGGTGTCATGGGGCATTGTGATGACAGTGGTCATCTAGAATTGTGATGAAACGTAACATGGAGCACTGTGATAATAGGGGCCATGGAGCATTGTGATGACAAAGTCCATGGAACATTGTGATGGCAAGTATCATGGAGCTTTGTGATGACACGTGCATTCATCATTATGATGACAAGAGTTCTGGAGCATTGTGATGACAAGGGCATGGAGCATTGTGATTACCGGGGTCATGGAGCATTGTAATGACAACTGTCATGGAATATTGTGATGACAGGGGTCATGGAGCATTGTGATTAAAGGGGCCATGGAGCATTTTGAGGACAAGGGCAGGCGAACATTTGATTACATTGGTAATGGAGCATTGTGATGACATGGGCAGGGAACATTGTGATGACAGGTGTAATGGAACACTGTGAATACAGGGGACATGGAGCATTTTGATGACATGGGCAGGCAACATTGTGATGACAGGTGTCATGGAGCATTGTTATGAAAATTGTCATGTAACGTTGTGCTGTCAGGGATCATGGAGCATTGTGATTAGAAGGGCACTGGAGCATTGTGAAGACCGGCGTACTGGAGCCTTCTGAGGAAAGATCTCATGGGTCATTGTGATTACAGCGATCATGGAACATTGTGATGACAGTGGTCATGGAGCATTGTAATGACAGGTGCCATGGAGCATTGTGATGACAAGGGTCATGGGGCATTGTGATGACAGTGGTCATGGAGCATTGTGATGAAAGGGCTCATGGAGCACTGTGATTACAGGGGCCATGTATAATTGTGATGACAAAGGCCATGGAGCAATTGTGATGACAGTTGTAATGGAGCATTGCGTTGAAAGGGGCATGGAGCATTGTGACGACTGGTATCATGGAGCATTGTTATGAAAAAGGACATGGGGCAGTGTAATGACAAGTATCATGGAGCATGTGATGAAAGGAATCATGGAACATTGTGATTAAAAGGATCATGAGGTATTTTGATGACAAGAGTCATGGAACATTGTGATGACAGGGATAATGGAGCATTGTGATGAGAAGGACTATGGAGCACTGTGATGACTGGGGTCACGGGGCATGGTGATGACAGTGGTCATGGAGCATTGTGATGACAAAGACCACGAAGCATTGTGATGCCAGGTGTCATGGAGCATTGTGATGAAAGGGGTCATGGATCACTACGATGATATGGGTAATGGAGCATTGTGATGATACGGGCATGGAGCATTGTGATGACAGGGATCATGCAACATTGTGATAACATGGGCATGGAGCAGAGTGACGACAAGATTTCTGGAGCGTTTTGATGATAAGAGCATGGATCATTGTGATTACAGGGGCCATGAAGCATTGAGATGACAAGGGAATGGAGCATTGTGATGAAAGCGGTCCTGGAGAATTGTGAGGAAACGGGACATGGATTATTGTGATGGAAGGGTTCCTGGAGCATTGTGATGACAAGGGCCATGGAGCATTTTAATGAAAGGGGTACTGGAGCATTGTACAGAAATGTTTCATGGATCATCGTGATTACACGGATCAAGGAATATTGTGATGACAAGGGTTTTGGAGCATTGTGATGACAGGGGCATGGAACATTGTGATGACAGAAGTCATAGAATATTGTGATGACAAGGGCCATGGAGCATTGTCATGAAAGATCTTTTCTGGCATTGTGATGAGAGTGGTCATGGAGCATTGTGATAAAAGTTGTCATGAAGCACTGTTATTACAGAGGCCATGTAGAATTATGATGACAAAGGCCATGGAGCATTGTGATGACAGGCATCATGGAGCAATTTGATGAAAGTTGACATGGAGCATTGTGATGAAATGCGCCATGGAACATTGTGAAGACAAGTGTCCTGGAGCATTGTGATGACCTAGGCCATGGCCAATTCTGATGACATGTGTCATGGAGCACTGTGATGACAGTGGTCATCTATCATTATGATGAAAGGTATCACGGAGCACTGTGATGACAGGGGCCATGGAACATTGTGATGACATGGCATGGAGCATTATGATGAGAAGTGATCTGGAGCATTGTGATGACAAGGGTATGGAGCATTGTGATTACAGGGGCCAGGGAGCATTGAGATGACAAGGGCAGGGAACATTGTGATGACAGCGGTCGTGGATCATTGTGATGAGATCTATCATGGAACATTGTGCTGACAGGGGCCATACAGCATTGTGATGAAAAAGATCATGGAGCAATGTGATTACAGTGGCATGGAGCATTGTGAATACATAGGCTATGGAGCATTGTGATGACAGGGGTCAAGGAGCATTGTGATGAAAATGGTCATGGAGCATTGTGATGACACTGGCATGGAGCATTATGATGACAAGAGTTCTGGAGCATTGTGATGAAAAGGGTATGGAGCATTGTGATTACAGGGGACCAGGAGCATTGTGATTACATGGGCAGTGAATATTGTGATGACAGTGGTTCATGGAGCACTGTGATGACAAGTGCCATGGAACATTGTGAGGACAGGGTTCATGGAGCATTGTGATGAGAGGGCCCTTGGAGCATTATGATGATAGGCCTCATGGGGTATTGTGATGAGAGTGGTCATAGAATATTGTGATGAAAAGGATCATGGAGCAATGTGATTACAGGTGTCATGGAGCATTGTGAATGCATAGGCCATGGAGCAATGAAATGACAGGGGTCAAGGAGCATTGTGATGTATGTTGTCATGGAGCATTGTGATGACATGTGTCCATGAACATTGTGATGACATGGTTCATGGAGCATTGTGATGACAAGTGCCATGGTGAATTGTGATGACAGGTGTCATGGGGCATTGTGATGACAGTGGTCATGTAGAATTGTGATGAAAGGTATCATGGAGGACTCTGATGACAGGGGCCGTGGAGCACTGTGATGAGCGTGGTCATCTAGAATTGTGATGAAATATACCAGGGAGCATTGTGATGACAGGGGTCATGGAGCACCGCAATTACAGAGGCCATGGAGCATTGTGAATACAAAGGTCATGGAGCATTGAGATGACAGGCGTCATGGATCATTGTGATGACGAGGGTCCTGGAAACTTGCGATGACACGGTTCATGGAGCATTGTGATGACAAGGTTCATCAAGCATTGTGATGACAGGGGTCATGGAGCATTGTGATGAAAAGGCCAAGGAACATTTTGATGACAAGAATTCTGGAGCACTGTGATGACAAGCACATGGAGCATTGTGATTATAGGGACCATGGAGTATTGTGATGACAACGGTATGGAACATTGTGATGACAAGGGTCTTCGAGCATTGTGATGACAGGGGTCATGGAGCATTGTGATGAAGGGGATCATGGAGCAATGTGATTACAGGGGCCATGGAGCATTTTGTATGCATAGGCCATGGAGCACTGTGATGACAGGTGTCATGGAGCATTGTGATGAATGTAGTCATAGTTCATTGTGATGATAAGTGTCCAGGAACAGTGTGATGACATGGATCATGGAGCATTGTGATGACAAGGGTCATGGCGAATTGTGATGACAGGTGTCATGGGGCAGTGTGATGACAGTGGTCATCTAGAATTGTGATGAAACGTAATATGGAGCACTGTGATAATAGGGGCCATGGAGCATTGTGATGACAAAGGCCATGGAGCATTGTGATGAAAAGTGTCATGGAGCATTGTGATGAGACGGGCATGGAGCATTATGATGCCAAGAGTTCTGGGGCATTGTGGTGACAAGGGCATGGAGCATTGTGATGACAAGGGCCATGGCCAATTCTGAGGACAGGTGTCATTGGGCATTGTGATCACAGAGGATATCTAGCATTGTGATGAAAGGTACCATGGATCATTGTGATAACAGGGGCCATGGAGCATTGTGATGACAAAGGCCATGGAGCATTTTGATGAAAAGTGTCATGGAGAATTGTGATGAGACGGGCATGGAGCATTATGATGACAAGAGTTCTGGAGCATTGTGTTGACAAGGGAATGGAGCATTACGAATACAGGGCCATGGAGGATACTGATGACATTTGTCATGGAACATTGTGCTGACAGGGGCCATGGAGCATTGTGATGACAGGTGTAATGTGGCATTCTGATGACAGTGTTCATAGAACATTGTGATGAAACGAATCATGGAGAAATGTGATTACACGGACCATGTAGCATTTCGAATGAATACGCTATGGAGCATTGTGATGACAGGAGTCAAGGAGCATTGTGATGTAAGTGGTCATGGATCATTGTGATGACAAGTGTCCTGGACCATTGTGATGACACGGGTCATGGAGCATTGTGATGACAATGGCCATGGCGAATTGTGATGACATGTGTCTCGGGGAATTGTGGTGACAGTGGTCATCTAGAATTGTGATGAAAGGTATCAGGGAGCACTGTGATGACAGGGGCCATGGAACATTGTGATGACAAAGCCCATGGAGCATTGTGATGACAAGTATCATGGAGCTTTGTGATGACACGGGCATTTATCATTATGATGACAAGAGTTCTGGAGCATTGTGATGACAATGGCATGGAGCATTGTGATTACCGGGGTCATGGAGCATTGTAATGACAACTGTCATGGAACATTGTGATGACAGGGTTCATGGAGCATTGTGATTAAAGGGGCCATGGAGCATTTTGAGGACAAGGGCAGGCGAACATTTTGATTACATTGGTAATGGAGCATTGTGATGACATGGGCAGGGAACATTGTGATGACAGGTGTAATGGAACACTGTGAATACAGGGGACACGGAGCATTTTGATGACATGGGCAGGCAACATTGTGATGACAGGTGTCATGGAGCATTGTGATGAAAATTTTCATGTAACGTTGTGCTGACAGGGATCATGGAGCATTGTGATGGGACGGGCAGTGGAGCATTGTGAAGGCAGGCGTACTGGAGCCTTCTGAGGAAAGATCTCATGGGTCATTGTGATTACAGCGATCATGGAACATTGTGATGACAGTGGTCATGAAGCATTGTAATGACAGGTGCCATGGAGCATTGTGATGACAAGGGTCATGGGGCATTGTGATGACAGTGTTCATGGAGCATTGTGATGAAAGGAGTCATGGAGCACTGTGATTACAGGGGCCATGTATAATTGTGATGACAAAGGCCATGGAGCCATTGTGATGACAGTTGTCATGGAGCATTGTGTTGAAAGGGGCGTGGAGCATTGTGACGACAATGGTCATGGAGCATTGTGATGACTGGTATCATGGAGCATTGTTATGAAAAAGGTCATGGGGCAGTGTAATGACAAGTATCATGGAGCATGTGATGAAAGGAGTCATGGAGCATTGTGATTAAAAGGATCATGAGGCATTTTGATGACAAGAGTCATGGAACATTGTGATGACAGGGATAATGGAGCATTGTGATGACAAGGGCTATGGAGCATTGTGATGACTCGGGTCCTGGGGCATGGTGATGACAGTGGTCATGGAGCATTGTGATGACAAAGACCACGGAGCATTGTGATGACAGGTGTCATGGAGAATTGTGATGAAAGGGGTCATGGATCACTGTGATGACATGGGTAATGGAGCATTGTGATGATACGGGCATGGAGCATTGTGATGACAGGGGTCATGCAGCATTGTGATGACATGGGCATGGAGCCTAGTGACGACAAGAGTTCTGGAGCATTTTGATGATAAGGGTATGGATCATTGTGATTACAGGGGCCATGAAGCATTGAGATGACAAGGGAATGGAGCATTGTGATGAAAGCGGTCCTGGAGAATTGTGAAGAAACGGGTCATGGATTATTGTGATGGAAGGGTTCCTGGAGCATTGTGATGACAAGAGCCATGGAGCATTTTAATGAAAGGGGTACTGGAGCATTTTACAGAAATGGTTCATGGATCATCATGATTACACGAATCAAGGAATATTGTGATGACAAGGGTTTTGGAGCACTGTGATGAGAGGGGTCATGGAACATTGTAATAGCAGGGGTTATGGGGCATTGTGATGACAGGGGCATTGGGCATTGTGATGACAGAAGTCATAGAATATTGTGATGACAAGGGCCATGGAGCATTGTCATGAAAGGTCTTTTCTGGCATTGTGATGAGAGTGGTCATGGAACATTGTGATAAAAGTTGTCATGAAGCACTGTTATTACAGGGGCCATGTAGAATTATGATGACAAAGGCCATGGAGCATTGTGATGACAGGCATCATGGAGCAATTTGATGAAAGTTGACATGGAGCATTGTGATGAAATGCGCCATGGAACATTGTGAAGACAAGTGTCCTGGAGCATTGTGATGACCTAGGCCATGGCCAATTCTGATGACATGTGTCATGGAGCACTGTGATGACAGTGGTCATCTATCATTATGATGAAAGGTATCACGGAGCACTGTGATGACAGGGGCCATGGAACATTGTGATGACACGGGCATGGAGCATTATGATGAGAAGTGATCTGGAGCATTGCGATGACAAGGGTATGGAGCATTGTGATTACAGGGGCCAGGGAGCATTGAGATGACAAGGGCAGGGAACATTGTGATGACAGCGCTCATGGATCATTGTGATGAGATCTGTCATGGAACATTGTGCTGACAGGGGCCATAGAGCATTGTGATGACAGGTGTCATGTGGCCTTCTGATGACAGTGTTCATAGAGCATTGTGATGAAAAGGATCATGGAGCAATGTGATTACAGGGGCCATGGAGCATTGTGATGACAGGGGTCAAGGAGCATTGTGATGAAAGTGGTCATGGAGCATTGTGATGACACGGGCATGGAGCATTAGGATGACAAGAGTTCTGGAGCATTGTGATGAGAAGGGTATGGAGCATTGTGATTACAGGGGACCAGGAGCATTGTGATTACATGGGCAGTGAATATTGTGATGACAGGGGTCATGGAGCTCTGTGATGACAAGTGCCATGGAACATTGTGATGACAGGGTTCATGGAGCATTGTGATGAGAGGGGCCTTGGAGCATTATGATGATAGGCATCATGGGGTATTGTGATGAGAGTGGTCACAGAATATTGTGATGAAAAGGATCATGGAGCAATGTGATTACAGGTGCCATGGAGCATTGTGAATGCATAGGCCATGGAGCAATGAAATGACAGGTGTCAAGGAGCATTGTGATGTAAGTTGTCATGGAGCATTGTGATGATATGTGTCCATAAACATTGTGATGACAGGTGTCATGGAGCATTGTGATG
Organism: Balaenoptera physalus; assembly: GCF_965194825.1. NCBI lineage: Eukaryota > Metazoa > Chordata > Mammalia > Artiodactyla > Balaenopteridae > Balaenoptera > Balaenoptera physalus. The sequence goes on from NW_028125638.1 coordinate 219,789, forward strand.
AAAATTTTCATGTAACGTTGTGCTGAAAGGGATCATGGAGCATTGTGATGGGACGGGCACTGGAGCATTGTGAAGGCAGGCGTACTGGAGCCTTCTGAGGAAAGATCTCATGGGTCATTGTGATTACAGCGATCATGGAACATTGTGATGACAGTGGTCATGGAGCATTGTAATGACAGGGGCCATGGAGCATTGTGATGACAAGGGTCATGGGGCATTGTGATGACAGTGTTCATGGAGCATTGTGATGAAAGGGGTCATGGAGCACTGTGATTACAGGGGCCATGTATAATTGTGATGACAAAGGCCATGGAGCCATTGTGTTGACAGTTGTCATGGAGCATTGTGTTGAAAGGGGCGTGGAGCATTGTGACGACAATGGTCATGGAGCATTGTGATGACTGGTATCATGGAGCATTGTTATGAAAAAGGTCATGGGGCAGTGTAATGACAAGTATCATGGAGCATGTCATGAAAGAAGTCATGGAGCATTGTGATTAAAAGGATCATGAGGCATTTTGATGACAAGAGTCATGGAACATTGTAATGACAGGGATAATGGAGCATTGTGATGACAAGGACTATGGAGCATTGTGATGACTGGGGTCCTGGGGCATGGTGATGACAGTGGTCATGGAGCATTGTAATGACAAAGACCACGAAGCATTGTGATGACAGGTGTCATGGAGCATTGTGATGAAAGTGGTCATGGATCACTACGAACACATGGGTAATGGAGCATTGTGATGATATGGGCATGGAGCATTGTGATGACAGGGTTCATGCAGCATTGTGATGACATGGGCATGGAGCATAGTGACGACAAGAGTTCTGGAGCCTTTTGATGATAAGGGCATGGATCGTTGTGATTACAGGGCCATGGAGCATTGAGATGACAAGGGAATGGAGCATTGTGATGAAAGCGGTCCTGGAGAATTGTGAGGAAACGGGTCCTGGATAATTGTGCTAGAAGGGTCCCTGGAGCATTGTGATGACAAGTGCCATGGAGCATTTTAATAAAAGGGGTACTGGAGCATTGTACAGAAATGGTTCATGGATCATCGTGATTACACGGATCAAGGAATATTGTGATGACAAGGGTTTTGGAGCATTGTGATGACAGGGGTCATGGAGCATTGTAATAGCAGGGGTGATGGGGCATTGTGATGACAGGGGCATGGAGCATTGTGATGACAGAAGTCATAGAATATTGTGATGACAAGGGCCATGGAGCATTGTCATGAAAGGTCTTATCTGGCATTGTGATGAGAGTGGTCATGGAGCATTGCGATAAAAGTTGTCATGAAGCACTGTTATTATAGGGGCCATGTAGAATTTTGATGACAAAGGCCATGGAGCATTGTGATGACAGGCATCATGGAGCAATTTGATGAAAGTGGTCATGGAGCATTGTGATGAAATGCTCCATGGAACATTGTGAAGACAAGTGTCCTGGAGCATTGTGATGACAAGGGCCATGGCCAATTCTGATGACATGTGTCATGGAGCACTGTGATGAGAGTGGTCATCTATCATTATGATGAAAGGTATCACGGAGCACTGTGATGACAGAGGCCATGGAGCATTGTGATGACATGGCATGGAGCATTATGATGAGAAGTGATCTGGAGCATTGTGATGACAAGGGTATGGAGCATTGTGATTACAGGGGCCAGGGAGCATTGAGATGACAAGGGCAGGGAACATTGTGATGACAGCGGTCGTGGATCATTGTGATGAGATCTATCATGGAACATTGTGCTGACAGGGGCCATACAGCATTGTGATGAAAAAGATCATGGAGCAATGTGATTACAGTGGCATGGAGCATTGTGAATACATAGGCTATGGAGCATTGTGATGACAGGGGTCAAGGAGCATTGTGATGAAAATGGTCATGGAGCATTGTGATGACACTGGCATGGAGCATTATGATGACAAGAGTTCTGGAGCATTGTGATGAAAAGGGTATGGAGCATTGTGATTACAGGGGACCAGGAGCATTGTGATTACATGGGCAGTGAATATTGTGATGACAGTGGTTCATGGAGCACTGTGATGACAAGTGCCATGGAACATTGTGAGGACAGGGTTCATGGAGCATTGTGATGAGAGGGCCCTTGGAGCATTATGATGATAGGCCTCATGGGGTATTGTGATGAGAGTGGTCATAGAATATTGTGATGAAAAGGATCATGGAGCAATGTGATTACAGGTGTCATGGAGCATTGTGAATGCATAGGCCATGGAGCAATGAAATGACAGGGGTCAAGGAGCATTGTGATGTATGTTGTCATGGAGCATTGTGATGACATGTGTCCATGAACATTGTGATGACATGGTTCATGGAGCATTGTGATGACAAGTGCCATGGTGAATTGTGATGACAGGTGTCATGGGGCATTGTGATGACAGTGGTCATGTAGAATTGTGATGAAAGGTATCATGGAGGACTCTGATGACAGGGGCCGTGGAGCACTGTGATGAGCGTGGTCATCTAGAATTGTGATGAAATATACCAGGGAGCATTGTGATGACAGGGGTCATGGAGCACCGCAATTACAGAGGCCATGGAGCATTGTGAATACAAAGGTCATGGAGCATTGAGATGACAGGCGTCATGGATCATTGTGATGACGAGGGTCCTGGAAACTTGCGATGACACGGTTCATGGAGCATTGTGATGACAAGGTTCATCAAGCATTGTGATGACAGGGGTCATGGAGCATTGTGATGAAAAGGCCAAGGAACATTTTGATGACAAGAATTCTGGAGCACTGTGATGACAAGCACATGGAGCATTGTGATTATAGGGACCATGGAGTATTGTGATGACAACGGTATGGAACATTGTGATGACAAGGGTCTTCGAGCATTGTGATGACAGGGGTCATGGAGCATTGTGATGAAGGGGATCATGGAGCAATGTGATTACAGGGGCCATGGAGCATTTTGTATGCATAGGCCATGGAGCACTGTGATGACAGGTGTCATGGAGCATTGTGATGAATGTAGTCATAGTTCATTGTGATGATAAGTGTCCAGGAACAGTGTGATGACATGGATCATGGAGCATTGTGATGACAAGGGTCATGGCGAATTGTGATGACAGGTGTCATGGGGCAGTGTGATGACAGTGGTCATCTAGAATTGTGATGAAACGTAATATGGAGCACTGTGATAATAGGGGCCATGGAGCATTGTGATGACAAAGGCCATGGAGCATTGTGATGAAAAGTGTCATGGAGCATTGTGATGAGACGGGCATGGAGCATTATGATGCCAAGAGTTCTGGGGCATTGTGGTGACAAGGGCATGGAGCATTGTGATGACAAGGGCCATGGCCAATTCTGAGGACAGGTGTCATTGGGCATTGTGATCACAGAGGATATCTAGCATTGTGATGAAAGGTACCATGGATCATTGTGATAACAGGGGCCATGGAGCATTGTGATGACAAAGGCCATGGAGCATTTTGATGAAAAGTGTCATGGAGAATTGTGATGAGACGGGCATGGAGCATTATGATGACAAGAGTTCTGGAGCATTGTGTTGACAAGGGAATGGAGCATTACGAATACAGGGCCATGGAGGATACTGATGACATTTGTCATGGAACATTGTGCTGACAGGGGCCATGGAGCATTGTGATGACAGGTGTAATGTGGCATTCTGATGACAGTGTTCATAGAACATTGTGATGAAACGAATCATGGAGAAATGTGATTACACGGACCATGTAGCATTTCGAATGAATACGCTATGGAGCATTGTGATGACAGGAGTCAAGGAGCATTGTGATGTAAGTGGTCATGGATCATTGTGATGACAAGTGTCCTGGACCATTGTGATGACACGGGTCATGGAGCATTGTGATGACAATGGCCATGGCGAATTGTGATGACATGTGTCTTGGGGAATTGTGGTGACAGTGGTCATCTAGAATTGTGATGAAAGGTATCAGGGAGCACTGTGATGACAGGGGCCATGGAACATTGTGATGACAAAGCCCATGGAGCATTGTGATGACAAGTATCATGGAGCTTTGTGATGACACGGGCATTTATCATTATGATGACAAGAGTTCTGGAGCATTGTGATGACAATGGCATGGAGCATTGTGATTACCGGGGTCATGGAGCATTGTAATGACAACTGTCATGGAACATTGTGATGACAGGGTTCATGGAGCATTGTGATTAAAGGGGCCATGGAGCATTTTGAGGACAAGGGCAGGCGAACATTTTGATTACATTGGTAATGGAGCATTGTGATGACATGGGCAGGGAACATTGTGATGACAGGTGTAATGGAACACTGTGAATACAGGGGACACGGAGCATTTTGATGACATGGGCAGGCAACATTGTGATGACAGGTGTCATGGAGCATTGTGATGAAAATTTTCATGTAACGTTGTGCTGACAGGGATCATGGAGCATTGTGATGGGACGGGCAGTGGAGCATTGTGAAGGCAGGCGTACTGGAGCCTTCTGAGGAAAGATCTCATGGGTCATTGTGATTACAGCGATCATGGAACATTGTGATGACAGTGGTCATGAAGCATTGTAATGACAGGTGCCATGGAGCATTGTGATGACAAGGGTCATGGGGCATTGTGATGACAGTGTTCATGGAGCATTGTGATGAAAGGAGTCATGGAGCACTGTGATTACAGGGGCCATGTATAATTGTGATGACAAAGGCCATGGAGCCATTGTGATGACAGTTGTCATGGAGCATTGTGTTGAAAGGGGCGTGGAGCATTGTGACGACAATGGTCATGGAGCATTGTGATGACTGGTATCATGGAGCATTGTTATGAAAAAGGTCATGGGGCAGTGTAATGACAAGTATCATGGAGCATGTGATGAAAGGAGTCATGGAGCATTGTGATTAAAAGGATCATGAGGCATTTTGATGACAAGAGTCATGGAACATTGTGATGACAGGGATAATGGAGCATTGTGATGACAAGGGCTATGGAGCATTGTGATGACTCGGGTCCTGGGGCATGGTGATGACAGTGGTCATGGAGCATTGTGATGACAAAGACCACGGAGCATTGTGATGACAGGTGTCATGGAGAATTGTGATGAAAGGGGTCATGGATCACTGTGATGACATGGGTAATGGAGCATTGTGATGATACGGGCATGGAGCATTGTGATGACAGGGGTCATGCAGCATTGTGATGACATGGGCATGGAGCCTAGTGACGACAAGAGTTCTGGAGCATTTTGATGATAAGGGTATGGATCATTGTGATTACAGGGGCCATGAAGCATTGAGATGACAAGGGAATGGAGCATTGTGATGAAAGCGGTCCTGGAGAATTGTGAAGAAACGGGTCATGGATTATTGTGATGGAAGGGTTCCTGGAGCATTGTGATGACAAGAGCCATGGAGCATTTTAATGAAAGGGGTACTGGAGCATTTTACAGAAATGGTTCATGGATCATCATGATTACACGAATCAAGGAATATTGTGATGACAAGGGTTTTGGAGCACTGTGATGAGAGGGGTCATGGAACATTGTAATAGCAGGGGTTATGGGGCATTGTGATGACAGGGGCATTGGGCATTGTGATGACAGAAGTCATAGAATATTGTGATGACAAGGGCCATGGAGCATTGTCATGAAAGGTCTTTTCTGGCATTGTGATGAGAGTGGTCATGGAACATTGTGATAAAAGTTGTCATGAAGCACTGTTATTACAGGGGCCATGTAGAATTATGATGACAAAGGCCATGGAGCATTGTGATGACAGGCATCATGGAGCAATTTGATGAAAGTTGACATGGAGCATTGTGATGAAATGCGCCATGGAACATTGTGAAGACAAGTGTCCTGGAGCATTGTGATGACCTAGGCCATGGCCAATTCTGATGACATGTGTCATGGAGCACTGTGATGACAGTGGTCATCTATCATTATGATGAAAGGTATCACGGAGCACTGTGATGACAGGGGCCATGGAACATTGTGATGACACGGGCATGGAGCATTATGATGAGAAGTGATCTGGAGCATTGCGATGACAAGGGTATGGAGCATTGTGATTACAGGGGCCAGGGAGCATTGAGATGACAAGGGCAGGGAACATTGTGATGACAGCGCTCATGGATCATTGTGATGAGATCTGTCATGGAACATTGTGCTGACAGGGGCCATAGAGCATTGTGATGACAGGTGTCATGTGGCCTTCTGATGACAGTGTTCATAGAGCATTGTGATGAAAAGGATCATGGAGCAATGTGATTACAGGGGCCATGGAGCATTGTGATGACAGGGGTCAAGGAGCATTGTGATGAAAGTGGTCATGGAGCATTGTGATGACACGGGCATGGAGCATTAGGATGACAAGAGTTCTGGAGCATTGTGATGAGAAGGGTATGGAGCATTGTGATTACAGGGGACCAGGAGCATTGTGATTACATGGGCAGTGAATATTGTGATGACAGGGGTCATGGAGCTCTGTGATGACAAGTGCCATGGAACATTGTGATGACAGGGTTCATGGAGCATTGTGATGAGAGGGGCCTTGGAGCATTATGATGATAGGCATCATGGGGTATTGTGATGAGAGTGGTCACAGAATATTGTGATGAAAAGGATCATGGAGCAATGTGATTACAGGTGCCATGGAGCATTGTGAATGCATAGGCCATGGAGCAATGAAATGACAGGTGTCAAGGAGCATTGTGATGTAAGTTGTCATGGAGCATTGTGATGATATGTGTCCATAAACATTGTGATGACATGGTTCATGGAGCATTGTGATGACAAGTGCCATGGAGAATTGTGATGACAGGTGTCATGGGGCATTGTGATGACAGTGGTCATGTAGAATTGTGATGAAAGGTATCATGGAGGACTCTGATGACAGGGGCCGTGGAGCACTGGGATGAGAGTGGTCATCTAGAATTGTGATGAAATATACCAGGGAGCATTGTGATGACAGGTGTCATGGAGCACCGCAATGACAGGGGCCATGGAGCATTGTGAATACAAAGGTCATGGAATATTGAGATGACTGGCGTCATGAATCATTGTGATGACAAGGGTCCTGGAACCTTGCGATGACACGGTTCATGGAGCATTGTGATGAAAAGGTTCATCAAGCATTGTGATGACAGGGGTCATGGAGCATTGTGATGACAAAGGCCATGGAACATTTTGATGACAAGAATTCTGGAGCACTGTGATGACAAGCGCATGGAGCATTGTGATTATAGGGACCATGGAGCTTTGTGATGACAACGGTATGGAACATTGTGATGACAAGGGTCTTCGAGTATTGTGACGACAATGGTCATGGAGCATTGTGATGACTGGTATCATGGAGCATTGTTATGAAAAAGGTCATGGGGCAGTGTAATGACAAGTATCATGGAGCATGTCATGAAAAGAGTCATGGAGCATTGTGATTAAAAGGATCATGAGGCATTTTGATGACAAGAGTCATGGAACATTGTGATGACAGGGATAATGGAGCATTGTGATGACAAGGGCTATGGAGCATTGTGATGACTGGGGTCCTGGGGCATGGTGATGACAGTGGTCATGGAGCATTGTGATGACAAAGACCACGGAGCATTGTGATGACAGGTGTCATGGAGCATTGTGATGAAAGGGGTCATGGATCACTGTGATGACATGGGTAATGGAGCATTGTGATGATACGGGCATGGAGCATTGTGATGACAGGGGTCATGCAGCATTGTGATGACATGGGCATGGAGCCTAGTGACGACAAGAGTTCTGGAGCATTTTGATGATAAGGGTATGGATCATTGTGATTACAGGGACCATGAAGCATTGAGATGACAAGGGAATGGAGCATTGTGATGAAAGCGGTCCTGGAGAATTGTGAAGAAACGGGTCATGGATTATTGTGATGGAAGGGTTCCTGGAGCATTGTGATGACAAGGGCCATGGAGCATTTTAATGAAAGGGGTACTGGAGCATTTTACAGAAATGGTTCATATATCATCATGATTACACGGATCAAGGAATATCGTGATGACAAGGGTTTTGGAGCATTGTGATGAGAGGGGTCATGGAACATTGTAATAGCAGGGGTTATGGGGCATTGTGATGACAGGGGAATTGGGCATTGTGATGACAGAAGTCATAGAATATTGTGATGACAAGGGCCATGGAGCATTGTCATGAAAGGTCTTATCTGGCATTGTGATGAGAGGGGTCATGGAACATTGTGATAAAAGTTGCCATGAAGCACTGTTATTACAGGGGACATGTAGAATTTTGATGACAAAGGCTATGGAGCATTGTGATGACAGGCATCATAGAGCAATTTGATGAAAGTGGTCATGGAGCATTGTGATGAAATGCGCCATGGAACATTGTGAAGACAAGTGTCCTGGAGCATTGTGATGACCTAGGCCATGGCCAATTCTGATGACATGCTTCATGGAGCACTGTGATGACAGTGGTCATCTGTCATTATGATGAAAGGTATAACGGAGCACTGTGATGAGAGTGGCCATTGAGCATTGTGATGACACGGCATAGAGCATTATGATGAGAAGTGATCTGGAGCATTGCGATTACAAGGGTATGGAGCATTGTGATTACAGGGGCCATGGAGCATTGTGAATACATAGGCCATGGAGCATTGTGATGACAGGGGTCAAGTAGCATTGTGATGAAAGTGGTCATGGAGCATTGTGATGACACGGGCATGGAGCATTATGATGACAAGTGTTCTGGAGCATTGTGATGAAAAGTTTATGGAGCATTGTGATTACAGGGGCCCAGGAGCATTGTGATTAAATGGGCAGTGAATATTGTGATGACAGTGGTTCATGGAGCACTGTGATGCAAGTGCCATGGAACATTGTGATGACAGGGTTCATGGAGCATTGTGATGAGAGGGGCCTTGGAGCATTATGATGATAGGCGTCATGGGGTATTGTGATGAGAGTGGTCATAGAATATTGTGATGAAAAGGATCATGGAGCAATGTGATTACAGGTGCCATGGAGCATTGTGAATGCATAGGCCATGGAGCAATGAAATGACAGGGGTCAAGGAGCATTGTGATGTAAGTTGTCATGGAGCATTGTGATGACATGTGTCCATGAACATTGTGATGACATGGTTCATGGAGCATTGTGATGACAAGTGCCATGGTGAATTGTGATGACAGGTGTCATGGGGCATTTTGATGACAGTGGTCATGTAAAATTGTGATGAAAGGTATCAAGGAGGACTATGATGACAGGGGCCGTGGAGCATTGTGATGAGAGTGGTCATCTAGAATTGTGATGAAATATACCAGGGAGCATTGTGATGACAGGGGTCATGGAGCACCGCAATTACAGGAGCCATGGAGCATTGTGAATACAAAGGTCATGGTGCATTGAGATGACAGGCGTCATGGATCATTATGATGACAAGTGTCCTGGACCATTGTGATGACACGGGTCATGGAGCATTTTGATGACAAGGGCCATGGCGAATTGTGATGACATGTGTCTTGGGGCATTGTGATGACAGTGGTCATCTAGAATTGTGATGAAAGGTATCATGGAGCACTGTGATGACAGGGGCCATGGAACATTGTGATGACAAAGGCCATGGAGCATTGTGATGACAAGTATCATGGGCTTTGTGATGACAAGGGCATTCATCATTATGATGACAAGAGTTCTGAGGCATTGTGATGAAAAGGGCATGGAGCATTGTGATTACCGGGGTCATGGAGCATTGTGATGACAAAGACCACGGAGCATTGTGATGACAGGTGTCCTGGAGCATTGTGATGAAAGGGGTCATGGATCACTATGATGACATGGGTAATGGAGCATTGTGATGATACGGGCATGGAGCATTGTGATGACAGGGTTCATGCAGCATTGTGATGACATGGGCATGGAGCATAGTGACGACAAGAGTTCTGGAGCATTTTGATGATAAGGGCATGGATCATTGTGATTACAGGGGCTATGAAGCATTGAGATGACAAGGGAATGGAGCATTGTGATGAAAGCGGTCCTGGAGAATTGTGAGGAAACGGGTCATGGATTATTGTGCTGGAAGGATTCCTGGAGCATTGTGATGACAAGGGCCATGGAGCATTTTAATGAAAGGGGTACTGGAGCATGGTACAGAAATGGTTCATGGATCATCGTGATTACACGGATCAAGGAATATTGTGATGACAAGGGTTTTGGAGCATTGTGATGACAAGGGCATGGAGCATTGTGATGACAGAAGTCATAGAATATTGTGATGACAAGGGCCATGGAGCATTGTCATGAAAGGTCTTATCTGGCATTGTGATGAGAGTGGTCATGGAGCATTGCGATAAAAGTTGTCATGAAGCACTGTTATTACAGGGGCCATGTAGTATTTTGATGACAAAGGCCATGGAGCATTGTGATGACAGGCATCATGGAGCAATTTGATGAAAGTGGTCATATAGCATTGTGATGAAATGCGCCATGGAACATTGTGAAGACAAGCGTCCTGGAGCATTGTGATGACAAGTGTAATGGAGCATTGTGATGAGACGGGCATGGAGCATTATGATGCCAAGAGTTCTGGGGCATTGTGGTGACAAGGGCATGGAGCATTGTGATGACAAGGGCCATGGCCAATTCTGAGGACAGGTGTCATTGGGCATTGTGATCACAGAGGATATCTAGCATTGTGATGAAAGGTACCATGGATCACTTTGATGAGAAGGGTCATGGAGCATTGTGATGACAAAGGCCATGGAGCACTTTGATAAAAAGTGTCATGGAGAATTGTGATGAGACGGGCATGGAGCATTATGATGACAAGAGTTCTGGAGCATTGTGTTGACAAGGGAATGGAGCATTACGAATACAGGGACCATGGAGGATAGTGATGACATCTGTCAAGGAACATTGTGCTGACATGTGTCATGGAGCATTGTGATGACAGGTGTCATGTGGCATTGTGATGACAGTGTTCATAGAGAATTGTGACGAAATGGATCATGGAGCAATGTGATTACAGCGACCATGTAGCATTTTGGATGAATACGCTATGGAGAATTGTGATGACAGGAGTCAAGGAGCATTGTGATGACAAGTGTCCTGGACAATTGTGATGACACGGTTCATGGAGCATTGTGATGACAAGTTTCATCAAGCATTGTGATGACAGGTGTCATGGAGCATTGTGATGAATGTAGTCATTGTTCATTGTGATGATAAGTGTCCAGGAACAGTGTGATGACATGGATCATGGAGCATTGTGATGACAAGGGCCATGGAGAATTGTGATGACAGGTGTCATGGGGCATTGTGATGACAGTGGTCATCTAGAATTGTGATGAAACGTAACATGGAGCACTGTGATAATAGGGGCCATGGAGCATTGTGATGACAAAGTCCATGGAACATTGTGATGGCAAGTATCATGGAGCTTTGTGATGACACGTGCATTCATCATTATGATGACAAGAGTTCTGGAGCATTGTGATGACAAGGGCATGGAGCATTGTGATTACCGGGGTCATGGAGCATTGTAATGACAACTGTCATGGAATATTGTGATGACAGGGGTCATGGAGCATTGTGATTAAAGGGGCCATGGAGCATTTTGAGGACAAGGGCAGGCGAACATTTGATTACATTGGTAATGGAGCATTGTGATGACATGGGCAGGGAACATTGTGATGACAGGTGTAATGGAACACTGTGAATACAGGGGACATGGAGCATTTTGATGACATGGGCAGGCAACATTGTGATGACAGGTGTCATGGAGCATTGTTATGAAAATTGTCATGTAACGTTGTGCTGTCAGGGATCATGGAGCATTGTGATTAGAAGGGCACTGGAGCATTGTGAAGACCGGCGTACTGGAGCCTTCTGAGGAAAGATCTCATGGGTCATTGTGATTACAGCGATCATGGAACATTGTGATGACAGTGGTCATGGAGCATTGTAATGACAGGTGCCATGGAGCATTGTGATGACAAGGGTCATGGGGCATTGTGATGACAGTGGTCATGGAGCATTGTGATGAAAGGGCTCATGGAGCACTGTGATTACAGGGGCCATGTATAATTGTGATGACAAAGGCCATGGAGCAATTGTGATGACAGTTGTAATGGAGCATTGCGTTGAAAGGGGCATGGAGCATTGTGACGACTGGTATCATGGAGCATTGTTATGAAAAAGGACATGGGGCAGTGTAATGACAAGTATCATGGAGCATGTGATGAAAGGAATCATGGAACATTGTGATTAAAAGGATCATGAGGTATTTTGATGACAAGAGTCATGGAACATTGTGATGACAGGGATAATGGAGCATTGTGATGAGAAGGACTATGGAGCACTGTGATGACTGGGGTCACGGGGCATGGTGATGACAGTGGTCATGGAGCATTGTGATGACAAAGACCACGAAGCATTGTGATGCCAGGTGTCATGGAGCATTGTGATGAAAGGGGTCATGGATCACTACGATGATATGGGTAATGGAGCATTGTGATGATACGGGCATGGAGCATTGTGATGACAGGGATCATGCAACATTGTGATAACATGGGCATGGAGCAGAGTGACGACAAGATTTCTGGAGCGTTTTGATGATAAGAGCATGGATCATTGTGATTACAGGGGCCATGAAGCATTGAGATGACAAGGGAATGGAGCATTGTGATGAAAGCGGTCCTGGAGAATTGTGAGGAAACGGGACATGGATTATTGTGATGGAAGGGTTCCTGGAGCATTGTGATGACAAGGGCCATGGAGCATTTTAATGAAAGGGGTACTGGAGCATTGTACAGAAATGTTTCATGGATCATCGTGATTACACGGATCAAGGAATATTGTGATGACAAGGGTTTTGGAGCATTGTGATGACAGGGGCATGGAACATTGTGATGACAGAAGTCATAGAATATTGTGATGACAAGGGCCATGGAGCATTGTCATGAAAGATCTTTTCTGGCATTGTGATGAGAGTGGTCATGGAGCATTGTGATAAAAGTTGTCATGAAGCACTGTTATTACAGAGGCCATGTAGAATTATGATGACAAAGGCCATGGAGCATTGTGATGACAGGCATCATGGAGCAATTTGATGAAAGTTGACATGGAGCATTGTGATGAAATGCGCCATGGAACATTGTGAAGACAAGTGTCCTGGAGCATTGTGATGACCTAGGCCATGGCCAATTCTGATGACATGTGTCATGGAGCACTGTGATGACAGTGGTCATCTATCATTATGATGAAAGGTATCACGGAGCACTGTGATGACAGGGGCCATGGAACATTGTGATGACACGGGCATGGAGCATTATGATGAGAAGTGATCTGGAGCATTGCGATGACAAGGGTATGGAGCATTGTGATTACAGGGGCCAGGGAGCATTGAGATGACAAGGGCAGGGAACATTGTGATGACAGCGGTCATGGATCATTGTGATGAGATCTGTCATGGAACATTGTGCTGACAGGGGCCATAGAGCATTGTGATGACAGGTGTCATGTGGCCTTCTGATGACGGTGTTCATAGAGCATTGTGATGAAAAGGATCATGGAGCAATGTGATTACAGGGGCCATGGAGCATTGTGATGACAGGGGTCAAGGAGCATTGTGATGAAAGTGGTCATGGAGCATTGTGATGACACGGGCATGGAGCATTAGGATGACAAGAGTTCTGGAGCATTGTGATGAGAAGGGTATGGAGCATTGTGATTACAGGGGACCAGGAGCATTGTGATTACATGGGCAGTGAATATTGTGATGACAGGGGTCATGGAGCACTGTGATGACAAGTGCCATGGAACATTGTGATGACAGGGTTCATGGAGCATTGTGATGAGAGGGGCCTTGGAGCATTATGATGATAGGCATCATGGGGTATTGTGATGAGAGTGGTCACAGAATATTGTGATGAAAAGGATCATGGAGCAATGTGATTACAGGGGCCATGGAGCATTTTGAATACATAGGCCATGGAGGATTGTGATGACAGGGGTCAAGGAGCATTGTGATGTAAGTGGTCATGGAGCGTTGTGAGGACATGGGCATGGAGCATTATGATGACAAGAGTTCTGGAGCATTGTGATGAAAAGGGTATGGAGCATTGTGATTACAGGGGACCAGGAGCATTGTGATTACATGTGCAGTGAATATTGTGATGACAGGGTTCATGGAGCATTGTGATGAGAGGGGCCTTGGAGCATTATGATGATAGGCGTCATGGGGTATTGTGATGAGAGTCGTCATAGAATATTGTGATGAAAAGGATCATGGAGCAATGTGATTACAGGTGCCATGGAGAATTGTGAATGCATAGGCCATGGAGCAATGAAATGACAGGGGTCAAAGAGCATTGTGATGTAAGTTGTCATGGAGAATTGTGATGACATGTGTCCATGAACATTGTGATGACATGGTTCATGGAGCATTGTGATGACAAGTGCCATGGTGAATTGTGATGACAGGTGTCATGGGGCATTGTGATGTCAGTGGTCATGTAGAATTGTGATGAAAGGTATCATGGAGGACTCTGATGACAGGGGCCGTGGAGCACTGTGATGAGCGTGGTCATCTAGAATTGTGATGAAATATACCAGGGAGCATTGTGATGACAGGGGTCATGGAGCACCGCAATTACAGGGGCCATGGAGCATTGTGAATACAAAGGTCATGGAGCATTGAGATGACAGGCGTCATGGATCATTGTGATGACGAGGGTCCTGGAAACTTGCGATGACACGGTTCATGGAGCATTGTGATGACAAGGTTCATCAAGCATTGTGATGACAGGGGTCATGGAGCATTGTGATGAAAAGGCCAAGGAACATTTTGATGACAAGAATTCTGGAGCACTGTGATGACAAGCACATGGAGCATTGTGATTATAGGGACCATGGAGTATTGTGGTGACAACGGTATGGAACATTGTGATGACAAGGGTCTTCGAGCATTGTGATGACAGGGGTCATGGAGCATTGTGATGAAGGGGATCATGGAGCAATGTGATGACAGGGGCCATGGAGCATTTTGAATGCTTAGGCCATGGAGCACTGTGATGACAGGTGTCATGGAGCATTGTGATGAATGTAGTCATAGATCATTGTGATGATAAGTGTCCAGGAACAGTGTGATGACATGGATCATGGAGCATTGTGATGACAAGGGCCATGGCGAATTGTGATGACAGGTGTCATGGGGCATTGTGATGACAGTGGTCATCTAGAATTGTGATGAAACGTAACATGGAGCACTGTGATAATAGGGGCCATGGAGCATAGTGATGAAAAAGGCCATGGAGCATTGTGATGACAAGGGCTATGGAGCATTGTGATTACTGGGGTCATGTGGCATGTTGATGACAGTGGTCAGGGAGCATTGTGATGACAAAGACCACGAAGCATTGTGATGCCAGGTGTCATGGAGCATTGTGATGAAAGGGGTCATGGATCACTATGATGACATGGGTAATGGAGCATTGTGATGATACGGGCATGGAGCATTGTGATGACTGGGTTCATGCAGCATTGTGATGACATGGGCATGGAGCATAGTGACGAGAAGTGTTCTGGAGCATTTTGATGATAAGGGCATGGATCATTGTGATTACAGGGGCCATGAAGCATTGAGATGACAAGGGAATGGAGCATTGTGATGAAAGCGGTCCTGGAGAATTGTGAAGAAACGGGTCATGGATTATTGTGATGTAAGGGTTCCTGGAGCATTGTGATGACAACGGCCATGGAGCATTTTAATGAAAGGGGTATGGAGCATTGTACAGAAATGTTTCATGGATCATCGTGATTACACGGATCAAGGAATATTGTGATGACAAGGGTTTTGGAGCATTGTGATGACAGGGGCATGGAGCATTGTGATGACAGAAGTCATAGAATATTGTGATGACAAGGGCCATGGAGCATTGTCATGAAAGGTCTTATCTGGCATTGTGATGAGAGTGGTCATGGAGCATTGCGATAAAAGCTGTCATGAAGCACTGTTATTACAGGGGCCATGTAGAAATTTGATGACAAAGGCCATGGAGCATTGTGATGACAGGCATCATGGAGCAATTTGATGAAAGTGGTCATGGAGCATTGTGATGAAATGCACCATGGAACATTGTGAAGACAAGTGTCCTGGAGCATCGTGATGACAAGGGCCATGGACAATTCTGATGACAGGTGTCATGGAGCATTGTGATGACAGTGGTCATCTATCATTATGATGAAAGGTATCACGGAGCACTGTGATGACAGGGGCCATGGAGCATTGTGATGACACGGGCATGGAGCATTATGATGAGGAATGATCTGGAGCATTGCGATGACAAGGGTATGGAGCATTGTGATTACAGGGGCCAGGGAGCATTGAGATGACAAGGGCAGGGAACATTGTGATGACAGCGGTCATGGATCATTGTGATGAGATCTTTCATGGAACATTGTGCTAACAGGGGCCATAGAGCATTGTGATGACAGGTGTCATGTGGCCTTGTGATGACAGTGGTCATAGAACATTGTGATGAAAAGGATCATGGAGCAATGTGATTACAGGGGCCATGGAGCATTTTGAATACATAGGCCATGGAGGATTGTGATGACAGGGGTCAAGGAGCATTGTGATGTAAGTGGTCATGGAGCGTTGTGAGGACATGGGCATGGAGCATTATGATGACAAGAGTTCTGGAGCATTGTGATGAAAAGGGTATGGAGCATTGTGATTACAGGGGACCAGGAGCATTGTGATTACATGTGCAGTGAATATTGTGATGACAGGGTTCATGGAGCATTGTGATGAGAGGGGCCTTGGAGCATTATGATGATAGGCGTCATGGGGTATTGTGATGAGAGTCGTCATAGAATATTGTGATGAAAAGGATCATGGAGCAATGTGATTACAGGTGCCATGGAGAATTGTGAATGCATAGGCCATGGAGCAATGAAATGACAGGGGTCAAAGAGCATTGTGATGTAAGTTGTCATGGAGAATTGTGATGACATGTGTCCATGAACATTGTGATGACATGGTTCATGGAGCATTGTGATGACAAGTGCCATGGTGAATTGTGATGACAGGTGTCATGGGGCATTGTGATGTCAGTGGTCATGTAGAATTGTGATGAAAGGTATCATGGAGGACTCTGATGACAGGGGCCGTGGAGCACTGTGATGAGCGTGGTCATCTAGAATTGTGATGAAATATACCAGGGAGCATTGTGATGACAGGGGTCATGGAGCACCGCAATTACAGGGGCCATGGAGCATTGTGACTACAAAGGTCATGGAGCATTGAGATGACAGGCGTCATGGATCATTGTGATGACGAGGGTCCTGGAAACTTGCGATGACACGGTTCATGGAGCATTGTGATGACAAGGTTCATCAAGCATTGTGATGACAGGGGTCATGGAGCATTGTGATGAAAAGGCCAAGGAACATTTTGATGACAAGAATTCTGGAGCACTGTGATGACAAGCACATGGAGCATTGTGATTATAGGGACCATGGAGTATTGTGGTGACAACGGTATGGAACATTGTGATGACAAGGGTCTTCGAGCATTGTGATGACAGGGGTCATGGAGCATTGTGATGAAGGGGATCATGGAGCAATGTGATTACAGGGGCCATGGAGCATTTTGAATGCATAGGCCATGGAGCACTGTGATGACAGGTGTCATGGAGCATTGTGATGAATGTAGTCATAGTTCATTGTGATGATAAGTGTCCAGGAACAGTGTGATGACATGGATCATGGAGCATTGTGATGACAAGGGCCATGGCGAATTGTGATGACAGGTGTCATGGGGCAGTGTGATGACAGTGGTCATCTAGAATTGTGATGAAACGTAATATGGAGCACTGTGATAATAGGGGCCATGGAGCATTGTGATGACAAAGGCCATGGAGCATTGTGATGAAAAGTGTCATGGAGCATTGTGATGAGACGGGCATGGAGCATTATGATGCCAAGAGTTCTGGGGCATTGTGGTGACAAGGGCATGGAGAATTGTGATGACAAGGGCTATGGCCAATTCTGAGGACAGGAGTCATTGGGCATTGTGATCACAGAGGATATCTAGCATTGTGATGAAAGGTACCATGGATCATTGTGATAACAGGGGCCATGGAGCATTGTGAAGACAAAGGCCATGGAGCATTTTGATGAAAAGTGTCATGGAGAATTGTGATGAGACGGGCATGGAGCATTATGATGACAAGAGTTCTGGAGCATTGTGTTGACAAGGGAATGGAGCATTACGAATACAGGGCCATGGAGGATACTGATGACATTTGTCATGGAACATTGTGCTGACAGGGGCCATGGAGCATTGTGATGACAGGTGTAATGTGGCATTCTGATGACAGTGTTCATAGAACATTGTGATGAAATGGATCATGAAGCAATGTGATTACACGGACCATGTAGCATTTCGAATGAATACGCTATGGAGCATTGTGATGACAGGAGTCAAGGAGCATTGTGATGTAAGTGGTCATGGATCATTGTGATGACAAGTGTCCTGGACCATTGTGATGACACGGGTCATGGAGCATTGTGATGACAATGGCCATGGGGAATTGTGATGACATGTTTCTTGGGGCATTGTGGTGACAGTGGTCATCTAGAATTGTGATGAATGGTATCAGGGAGCACTGTAATGACAGGGGCCATGGAACATTGTGATGACAAAGGCCATGGAGCATTGTGATGACAAGTATCATGGAGCTTTGTGATGACACGGGCATTCATCATTATGATGACAAGAGTTCTGGAGCATTGTGATGACAAGGGCATGGAGAATTGTGATAACCGGGGTCATGGAGCATTGTAATGACAACTGTCATGAAACATTGTGATGACAGGGTTCATGGAGCATTGTGATTAAAGGGGCCATGGAGCATTTTGAGGACAAGGGCAGGCGAACATTTTGATTACATTGGTAATGGAGCATTGTGATGACATGGGCAGGGAACATTGTGATGACAGGTGTAATGGAACACTGTGAATACAGGGGACATGGAGCATTTTGATGACATGGGCAGGCAACATTGTGATGACAGGTGTCATGGAGCATTGTGATGAAAATTTTCATGTAACGTTGTGCTGAAAGGGATCATGGAGCATTGTGATGGGACGGGCACTGGAGCATTGTGAAGGCAGGCGTACTGGAGCCTTCTGAGGAAAGATCTCATGGGTCATTGTGATTACAGCGATCATGGAACATTGTGATGACAGTGGTCATGGAGCATTGTAATGACAGGGGCCATGGAGCATTGTGATGACAAGGGTCATGGGGCATTGTGATGACAGTGTTCATGGAGCATTGTGATGAAAGGGGTCATGGAGCACTGTGATTACAGGGGCCATGTATAATTGTGATGACAAAGGCCATGGAGCCATTGTGTTGACAGTTGTCATGGAGCATTGTGTTGAAAGGGGCGTGGAGCATTGTGACGACAATGGTCATGGAGCATTGTGATGACTGGTATCATGGAGCATTGTTATGAAAAAGGTCATGGGGCAGTGTAATGACAAGTATCATGGAGCATGTCATGAAAGAAGTCATGGAGCATTGTGATTAAAAGGATCATGAGGCATTTTGATGACAAGAGTCATGGAACATTGTAATGACAGGGATAATGGAGCATTGTGATGACAAGGACTATGGAGCATTGTGATGACTGGGGTCCTGGGGCATGGTGATGACAGTGGTCATGGAGCATTGTAATGACAAAGACCACGAAGCATTGTGATGACAGGTGTCATGGAGCATTGTGATGAAAGTGGTCATGGATCACTACGAACACATGGGTAATGGAGCATTGTGATGATATGGGCATGGAGCATTGTGATGACAGGGTTCATGCAGCATTGTGATGACATGGGCATGGAGCATAGTGACGACAAGAGTTCTGGAGCCTTTTGATGATAAGGGCATGGATCGTTGTGATTACAGGGCCATGGAGCATTGAGATGACAAGGGAATGGAGCATTGTGATGAAAGCGGTCCTGGAGAATTGTGAGGAAACGGGTCCTGGATAATTGTGCTAGAAGGGTCCCTGGAGCATTGTGATGACAAGTGCCATGGAGCATTTTAATAAAAGGGGTACTGGAGCATTGTACAGAAATGGTTCATGGATCATCGTGATTACACGGATCAAGGAATATTGTGATGACAAGGGTTTTGGAGCATTGTGATGACAGGGGTCATGGAGCATTGTAATAGCAGGGGTGATGGGGCATTGTGATGACAGGGGCATGGAGCATTGTGATGACAGAAGTCATAGAATATTGTGATGACAAGGGCCATGGAGCATTGTCATGAAAGGTCTTATCTGGCATTGTGATGAGAGTGGTCATGGAGCATTGCGATAAAAGTTGTCATGAAGCACTGTTATTATAGGGGCCATGTAGAATTTTGATGACAAAGGCCATGGAGCATTGTGATGACAGGCATCATGGAGCAATTTGATGAAAGTGGTCATGGAGCATTGTGATGAAATGCTCCATGGAACATTGTGAAGACAAGTGTCCTGGAGCATTGTGATGACAAGGGCCATGGCCAATTCTGATGACATGTGTCATGGAGCACTGTGATGAGAGTGGTCATCTATCATTATGATGAAAGGTATCACGGAGCACTGTGATGACAGAGGCCATGGAGCATTGTGATGACATGGCATGGAGCATTATGATGAGAAGTGATCTGGAGCATTGTGATGACAAGGGTATGGAGCATTGTGATTACAGGGGCCAGGGAGCATTGAGATGACAAGGGCAGGGAACATTGTGATGACAGCGGTCGTGGATCATTGTGATGAGATCTATCATGGAACATTGTGCTGACAGGGGCCATACAGCATTGTGATGAAAAAGATCATGGAGCAATGTGATTACAGTGGCATGGAGCATTGTGAATACATAGGCTATGGAGCATTGTGATGACAGGGGTCAAGGAGCATTGTGATGAAAATGGTCATGGAGCATTGTGATGACACTGGCATGGAGCATTATGATGACAAGAGTTCTGGAGCATTGTGATGAAAAGGGTATGGAGCATTGTGATTACAGGGGACCAGGAGCATTGTGATTACATGGGCAGTGAATATTGTGATGACAGTGGTTCATGGAGCACTGTGATGACAAGTGCCATGGAACATTGTGAGGACAGGGTTCATGGAGCATTGTGATGAGAGGGCCCTTGGAGCATTATGATGATAGGCCTCATGGGGTATTGTGATGAGAGTGGTCATAGAATATTGTGATGAAAAGGATCATGGAGCAATGTGATTACAGGTGTCATGGAGCATTGTGAATGCATAGGCCATGGAGCAATGAAATGACAGGGGTCAAGGAGCATTGTGATGTATGTTGTCATGGAGCATTGTGATGACATGTGTCCATGAACATTGTGATGACATGGTTCATGGAGCATTGTGATGACAAGTGCCATGGTGAATTGTGATGACAGGTGTCATGGGGCATTGTGATGACAGTGGTCATGTAGAATTGTGATGAAAGGTATCATGGAGGACT
Organism: Balaenoptera physalus; assembly: GCF_965194825.1. Taxonomy (NCBI): domain Eukaryota; kingdom Metazoa; phylum Chordata; class Mammalia; order Artiodactyla; family Balaenopteridae; genus Balaenoptera; species Balaenoptera physalus. Next base: position 241,333 of record NW_028125638.1, read on the forward strand.
CTGATGACAGGGGCCGTGGAGCACTGTGATGAGCGTGGTCATCTAGAATTGTGATGAAATATACCAGGGAGCATTGTGATGACAGGGGTCATGGAGCACCGCAATTACAGAGGCCATGGAGCATTGTGAATACAAAGGTCATGGAGCATTGAGATGACAGGCGTCATGGATCATTGTGATGACGAGGGTCCTGGAAACTTGCGATGACACGGTTCATGGAGCATTGTGATGACAAGGTTCATCAAGCATTGTGATGACAGGGGTCATGGAGCATTGTGATGAAAAGGCCAAGGAACATTTTGATGACAAGAATTCTGGAGCACTGTGATGACAAGCACATGGAGCATTGTGATTATAGGGACCATGGAGTATTGTGATGACAACGGTATGGAACATTGTGATGACAAGGGTCTTCGAGCATTGTGATGACAGGGGTCATGGAGCATTGTGATGAAGGGGATCATGGAGCAATGTGATTACAGGGGCCATGGAGCATTTTGTATGCATAGGCCATGGAGCACTGTGATGACAGGTGTCATGGAGCATTGTGATGAATGTAGTCATAGTTCATTGTGATGATAAGTGTCCAGGAACAGTGTGATGACATGGATCATGGAGCATTGTGATGACAAGGGTCATGGCGAATTGTGATGACAGGTGTCATGGGGCAGTGTGATGACAGTGGTCATCTAGAATTGTGATGAAACGTAATATGGAGCACTGTGATAATAGGGGCCATGGAGCATTGTGATGACAAAGGCCATGGAGCATTGTGATGAAAAGTGTCATGGAGCATTGTGATGAGACGGGCATGGAGCATTATGATGCCAAGAGTTCTGGGGCATTGTGGTGACAAGGGCATGGAGCATTGTGATGACAAGGGCCATGGCCAATTCTGAGGACAGGTGTCATTGGGCATTGTGATCACAGAGGATATCTAGCATTGTGATGAAAGGTACCATGGATCATTGTGATAACAGGGGCCATGGAGCATTGTGATGACAAAGGCCATGGAGCATTTTGATGAAAAGTGTCATGGAGAATTGTGATGAGACGGGCATGGAGCATTATGATGACAAGAGTTCTGGAGCATTGTGTTGACAAGGGAATGGAGCATTACGAATACAGGGCCATGGAGGATACTGATGACATTTGTCATGGAACATTGTGCTGACAGGGGCCATGGAGCATTGTGATGACAGGTGTAATGTGGCATTCTGATGACAGTGTTCATAGAACATTGTGATGAAACGAATCATGGAGAAATGTGATTACACGGACCATGTAGCATTTCGAATGAATACGCTATGGAGCATTGTGATGACAGGAGTCAAGGAGCATTGTGATGTAAGTGGTCATGGATCATTGTGATGACAAGTGTCCTGGACCATTGTGATGACACGGGTCATGGAGCATTGTGATGACAATGGCCATGGCGAATTGTGATGACATGTGTCTTGGGGAATTGTGGTGACAGTGGTCATCTAGAATTGTGATGAAAGGTATCAGGGAGCACTGTGATGACAGGGGCCATGGAACATTGTGATGACAAAGCCCATGGAGCATTGTGATGACAAGTATCATGGAGCTTTGTGATGACACGGGCATTTATCATTATGATGACAAGAGTTCTGGAGCATTGTGATGACAATGGCATGGAGCATTGTGATTACCGGGGTCATGGAGCATTGTAATGACAACTGTCATGGAACATTGTGATGACAGGGTTCATGGAGCATTGTGATTAAAGGGGCCATGGAGCATTTTGAGGACAAGGGCAGGCGAACATTTTGATTACATTGGTAATGGAGCATTGTGATGACATGGGCAGGGAACATTGTGATGACAGGTGTAATGGAACACTGTGAATACAGGGGACACGGAGCATTTTGATGACATGGGCAGGCAACATTGTGATGACAGGTGTCATGGAGCATTGTGATGAAAATTTTCATGTAACGTTGTGCTGACAGGGATCATGGAGCATTGTGATGGGACGGGCAGTGGAGCATTGTGAAGGCAGGCGTACTGGAGCCTTCTGAGGAAAGATCTCATGGGTCATTGTGATTACAGCGATCATGGAACATTGTGATGACAGTGGTCATGAAGCATTGTAATGACAGGTGCCATGGAGCATTGTGATGACAAGGGTCATGGGGCATTGTGATGACAGTGTTCATGGAGCATTGTGATGAAAGGAGTCATGGAGCACTGTGATTACAGGGGCCATGTATAATTGTGATGACAAAGGCCATGGAGCCATTGTGATGACAGTTGTCATGGAGCATTGTGTTGAAAGGGGCGTGGAGCATTGTGACGACAATGGTCATGGAGCATTGTGATGACTGGTATCATGGAGCATTGTTATGAAAAAGGTCATGGGGCAGTGTAATGACAAGTATCATGGAGCATGTGATGAAAGGAGTCATGGAGCATTGTGATTAAAAGGATCATGAGGCATTTTGATGACAAGAGTCATGGAACATTGTGATGACAGGGATAATGGAGCATTGTGATGACAAGGGCTATGGAGCATTGTGATGACTCGGGTCCTGGGGCATGGTGATGACAGTGGTCATGGAGCATTGTGATGACAAAGACCACGGAGCATTGTGATGACAGGTGTCATGGAGAATTGTGATGAAAGGGGTCATGGATCACTGTGATGACATGGGTAATGGAGCATTGTGATGATACGGGCATGGAGCATTGTGATGACAGGGGTCATGCAGCATTGTGATGACATGGGCATGGAGCCTAGTGACGACAAGAGTTCTGGAGCATTTTGATGATAAGGGTATGGATCATTGTGATTACAGGGGCCATGAAGCATTGAGATGACAAGGGAATGGAGCATTGTGATGAAAGCGGTCCTGGAGAATTGTGAAGAAACGGGTCATGGATTATTGTGATGGAAGGGTTCCTGGAGCATTGTGATGACAAGAGCCATGGAGCATTTTAATGAAAGGGGTACTGGAGCATTTTACAGAAATGGTTCATGGATCATCATGATTACACGGATCAAGGAATATTGTGATGACAAGGGTTTTGGAGCACTGTGATGAGAGGGGTCATGGAACATTGTAATAGCAGGGGTTATGGGGCATTGTGATGACAGGGGCATTGGGCATTGTGATGACAGAAGTCATAGAATATTGTGATGACAAGGGCCATGGAGCATTGTCATGAAAGGTCTTTTCTGGCATTGTGATGAGAGTGGTCATGGAACATTGTGATAAAAGTTGTCATGAAGCACTGTTATTACAGGGGCCATGTAGAATTATGATGACAAAGGCCATGGAGCATTGTGATGACAGGCATCATGGAGCAATTTGATGAAAGTTGACATGGAGCATTGTGATGAAATGCGCCATGGAACATTGTGAAGACAAGTGTCCTGGAGCATTGTGATGACCTAGGCCATGGCCAATTCTGATGACATGTGTCATGGAGCACTGTGATGACAGTGGTCATCTATCATTATGATGAAAGGTATCACGGAGCACTGTGATGACAGGGGCCATGGAACATTGTGATGACACGGGCATGGAGCATTATGATGAGAAGTGATCTGGAGCATTGCGATGACAAGGGTATGGAGCATTGTGATTACAGGGGCCAGGGAGCATTGAGATGACAAGGGCAGGGAACATTGTGATGACAGCGCTCATGGATCATTGTGATGAGATCTGTCATGGAACATTGTGCTGACAGGGGCCATAGAGCATTGTGATGACAGGTGTCATGTGGCCTTCTGATGACAGTGTTCATAGAGCATTGTGATGAAAAGGATCATGGAGCAATGTGATTACAGGGGCCATGGAGCATTGTGATGACAGGGGTCAAGGAGCATTGTGATGAAAGTGGTCATGGAGCATTGTGATGACACGGGCATGGAGCATTAGGATGACAAGAGTTCTGGAGCATTGTGATGAGAAGGGTATGGAGCATTGTGATTACAGGGGACCAGGAGCATTGTGATTACATGGGCAGTGAATATTGTGATGACAGGGGTCATGGAGCTCTGTGATGACAAGTGCCATGGAACATTGTGATGACAGGGTTCATGGAGCATTGTGATGAGAGGGGCCTTGGAGCATTATGATGATAGGCATCATGGGGTATTGTGATGAGAGTGGTCACAGAATATTGTGATGAAAAGGATCATGGAGCAATGTGATTACAGGTGCCATGGAGCATTGTGAATGCATAGGCCATGGAGCAATGAAATGACAGGTGTCAAGGAGCATTGTGATGTAAGTTGTCATGGAGCATTGTGATGATATGTGTCCATAAACATTGTGATGACATGGTTCATGGAGCATTGTGATGACAAGTGCCATGGAGAATTGTGATGACAGGTGTCATGGGGCATTGTGATGACAGTGGTCATGTAGAATTGTGATGAAAGGTATCATGGAGGACTCTGATGACAGGGGCCGTGGAGCACTGGGATGAGAGTGGTCATCTAGAATTGTGATGAAATATACCAGGGAGCATTGTGATGACAGGTGTCATGGAGCACCGCAATGACAGGGGCCATGGAGCATTGTGAATACAAAGGTCATGGAATATTGAGATGACTGGCGTCATGAATCATTGTGATGACAAGGGTCCTGGAACCTTGCGATGACACGGTTCATGGAGCATTGTGATGAAAAGGTTCATCAAGCATTGTGATGACAGGGGTCATGGAGCATTGTGATGACAAAGGCCATGGAACATTTTGATGACAAGAATTCTGGAGCACTGTGATGACAAGCGCATGGAGCATTGTGATTATAGGGACCATGGAGCTTTGTGATGACAACGGTATGGAACATTGTGATGACAAGGGTCTTCGAGTATTGTGACGACAATGGTCATGGAGCATTGTGATGACTGGTATCATGGAGCATTGTTATGAAAAAGGTCATGGGGCAGTGTAATGACAAGTATCATGGAGCATGTCATGAAAAGAGTCATGGAGCATTGTGATTAAAAGGATCATGAGGCATTTTGATGACAAGAGTCATGGAACATTGTGATGACAGGGATAATGGAGCATTGTGATGACAAGGGCTATGGAGCATTGTGATGACTGGGGTCCTGGGGCATGGTGATGACAGTGGTCATGGAGCATTGTGATGACAAAGACCACGGAGCATTGTGATGACAGGTGTCATGGAGCATTGTGATGAAAGGGGTCATGGATCACTGTGATGACATGGGTAATGGAGCATTGTGATGATACGGGCATGGAGCATTGTGATGACAGGGGTCATGCAGCATTGTGATGACATGGGCATGGAGCCTAGTGACGACAAGAGTTCTGGAGCATTTTGATGATAAGGGTATGGATCATTGTGATTACAGGGACCATGAAGCATTGAGATGACAAGGGAATGGAGCATTGTGATGAAAGCGGTCCTGGAGAATTGTGAAGAAACGGGTCATGGATTATTGTGATGGAAAGGTTCCTGGAGCATTGTGATGACAAGGGCCATGGAGCATTTTAATGAAAGGGGTACTGGAGCATTTTACAGAAATGGTTCATATATCATCATGATTACACGGATCAAGGAATATCGTGATGACAAGGGTTTTGGAGCATTGTGATGAGAGGGGTCATGGAACATTGTAATAGCAGGGGTTATGGGGCATTGTGATGACAGGGGAATTGGGCATTGTGATGACAGAAGTCATAGAATATTGTGATGACAAGGGCCATGGAGCATTGTCATGAAAGGTCTTATCTGGCATTGTGATGAGAGGGGTCATGGAACATTGTGATAAAAGTTGCCATGAAGCACTGTTATTACAGGGGACATGTAGAATTTTGATGACAAAGGCTATGGAGCATTGTGATGACAGGCATCATAGAGCAATTTGATGAAAGTGGTCATGGAGCATTGTGATGAAATGCGCCATGGAACATTGTGAAGACAAGTGTCCTGGAGCATTGTGATGACCTAGGCCATGGCCAATTCTGATGACATGCTTCATGGAGCACTCTGATGACAGTGGTCATCTGTCATTATGATGAAAGGTATAACGGAGCACTGTGATGAGAGTGGCCATTGAGCATTGTGATGACACGGCATAGAGCATTATGATGAGAAGTGATCTGGAGCATTGCGATTACAAGGGTATGGAGCATTGTGATTACAGGGGCCATGGAGCATTGTGAATACATAGGCCATGGAGCATTGTGATGACAGGGGTCAAGTAGCATTGTGATGAAAGTGGTCATGGAGCATTGTGATGACACGGGCATGGAGCATTATGATGACAAGTGTTCTGGAGCATTGTGATGAAAAGTTTATGGAGCATTGTGATTACAGGGGCCCAGGAGCATTGTGATTAAATGGGCAGTGAATATTGTGATGACAGTGGTTCATGGAGCACTATGATGCAAGTGCCATGGAACATTGTGATGACAGGGTTCATGGAGCATTGTGATGAGAGGGGCCTTGGAGCATTATGATGATAGGCGTCATGGGGTATTGTGATGAGAGTGGTCATAGAATATTGTGATGAAAAGGATCATGGAGCAATGTGATTACAGGTGCCATGGAGCATTGTGAATGCATAGGCCATGGAGCAATGAAATGACAGGGGTCAAGGAGCATTGTGATGTAAGTTGTCATGGAGCATTGTGATGACATGTGTCCATGAACATTGTGATGACATGGTTCATGGAGCATTGTGATGACAAGTGCCATGGTGAATTGTGATGACAGGTGTCATGGGGCATTTTGATGACAGTGGTCATGTAAAATTGTGATGAAAGGTATCAAGGAGGACTATGATGACAGGGGCCGTGGAGCATTGTGATGAGAGTGGTCATCTAGAATTGTGATGAAATATACCAGGGAGCATTGTGATGACAGGGGTCATGGAGCACCGCAATTACAGGAGCCATGGAGCATTGTGAATACAAAGGTCATGGTGCATTGAGATGACAGGCGTCATGGATCATTATGATGACAAGTGTCCTGGACCATTGTGATGACACGGGTCATGGAGCATTTTGATGACAAGGGCCATGGCGAATTGTGATGACATGTGTCTTGGGGCATTGTGATGACAGTGGTCATCTAGAATTGTGATGAAAGGTATCATGGAGCACTGTGATGACAGGGGCCATGGAACATTGTGATGACAAAGGCCATGGAGCATTGTGATGACAAGTATCATGGGCTTTGTGATGACAAGGGCATTCATCATTATGATGACAAGAGTTCTGAGGCATTGTGATGAAAAGGGCATGGAGCATTGTGATTACCGGGGTCATGGAGCATTGTGATGACAAAGACCACGGAGCATTGTGATGACAGGTGTCCTGGAGCATTGTGATGAAAGGGGTCATGGATCACTATGATGACATGGGTAATGGAGCATTGTGATGATACGGGCATGGAGCATTGTGATGACAGGGTTCATGCAGCATTGTGATGACATGGGCATGGAGCATAGTGACGACAAGAGTTCTGGAGCATTTTGATGATAAGGGCATGGATCATTGTGATTACAGGGGCTATGAAGCATTGAGATGACAAGGGAATGGAGCATTGTGATGAAAGCGGTCCTGGAGAATTGTGAGGAAACGGGTCATGGATTATTGTGCTGGAAGGATTCCTGGAGCATTGTGATGACAAGGGCCATGGAGCATTTTAATGAAAGGGGTACTGGAGCATGGTACAGAAATGGTTCATGGATCATCGTGATTACACGGATCAAGGAATATTGTGATGACAAGGGTTTTGGAGCATTGTGATGACAAGGGCATGGAGCATTGTGATGACAGAAGTCATAGAATATTGTGATGACAAGGGCCATGGAGCATTGTCATGAAAGGTCTTATCAGGCATTGTGATGAGAGTGGTCATGGAGCATTGCGATAAAAGTTGTCATGAAGCACTGTTATTACAGGGGCCATGTAGTATTTTGATGACAAAGGCCATGGAGCATTGTGATGACAGGCATCATGGAGCAATTTGATGAAAGTGGTCATATAGCATTGTGATGAAATGCGCCATGGAACATTGTGAAGACAAGCGTCCTGGAGCATTGTGATGACAAGTGTAATGGAGCATTGTGATGAGACGGGCATGGAGCATTATGATGCCAAGAGTTCTGGGGCATTGTGGTGACAAGGGCATGGAGCATTGTGATGACAAGGGCCATGGCCAATTCTGAGGACAGGTGTCATTGGGCATTGTGATCACAGAGGATATCTAGCATTGTGATGAAAGGTACCATGGATCACTTTGATGAGAAGGGTCATGGAGCATTGTGATGACAAAGGCCATGGAGCACTTTGATAAAAAGTGTCATGGAGAATTGTGATGAGACGGGCATGGAGCATTATGATGACAAGAGTTCTGGAGCATTGTGTTGACAAGGGAATGGAGCATTACGAATACAGGGACCATGGAGGATAGTGATGACATCTGTCAAGGAACATTGTGCTGACATGTGTCATGGAGCATTGTGATGACAGGTGTCATGTGGCATTGTGATGACAGTGTTCATAGAGAATTGTGACGAAATGGATCATGGAGCAATGTGATTACAGCGACCATGTAGCATTTTGGATGAATACGCTATGGAGAATTGTGATGACAGGAGTCAAGGAGCATTGTGATGACAAGTGTCCTGGACAATTGTGATGACACGGTTCATGGAGCATTGTGATGACAAGTTTCATCAAGCATTGTGATGACAGGTGTCATGGAGCATTGTGATGAATGTAGTCATTGTTCATTGTGATGATAAGTGTCCAGGAACAGTGTGATGACATGGATCATGGAGCATTGTGATGACAAGGGCCATGGAGAATTGTGATGACAGGTGTCATGGGGCATTGTGATGACAGTGGTCATCTAGAATTGTGATGAAACGTAACATGGAGCACTGTGATAATAGGGGCCATGGAGCATTGTGATGACAAAGTCCATGGAACATTGTGATGGCAAGTATCATGGAGCTTTGTGATGACACGTGCATTCATCATTATGATGACAAGAGTTCTGGAGCATTGTGATGACAAGGGCATGGAGCATTGTGATTACCGGGGTCATGGAGCATTGTAATGACAACTGTCATGGAATATTGTGATGACAGGGGTCATGGAGCATTGTGATTAAAGGGGCCATGGAGCATTTTGAGGACAAGGGCAGGCGAACATTTGATTACATTGGTAATGGAGCATTGTGATGACATGGGCAGGGAACATTGTGATGACAGGTGTAATGGAACACTGTGAATACAGGGGACATGGAGCATTTTGATGACATGGGCAGGCAACATTGTGATGACAGGTGTCATGGAGCATTGTTATGAAAATTGTCATGTAACGTTGTGCTGTCAGGGATCATGGAGCATTGTGATTAGAAGGGCACTGGAGCATTGTGAAGACCGGCGTACTGGAGCCTTCTGAGGAAAGATCTCATGGGTCATTGTGATTACAGCGATCATGGAACATTGTGATGACAGTGGTCATGGAGCATTGTAATGACAGGTGCCATGGAGCATTGTGATGACAAGGGTCATGGGGCATTGTGATGACAGTGGTCATGGAGCATTGTGATGAAAGGGCTCATGGAGCACTGTGATTACAGGGGCCATGTATAATTGTGATGACAAAGGCCATGGAGCAATTGTGATGACAGTTGTAATGGAGCATTGCGTTGAAAGGGGCATGGAGCATTGTGACGACTGGTATCATGGAGCATTGTTATGAAAAAGGACATGGGGCAGTGTAATGACAAGTATCATGGAGCATGTGATGAAAGGAATCATGGAACATTGTGATTAAAAGGATCATGAGGTATTTTGATGACAAGAGTCATGGAACATTGTGATGACAGGGATAATGGAGCATTGTGATGAGAAGGACTATGGAGCACTGTGATGACTGGGGTCACGGGGCATGGTGATGACAGTGGTCATGGAGCATTGTGATGACAAAGACCACGAAGCATTGTGATGCCAGGTGTCATGGAGCATTGTGATGAAAGGGGTCATGGATCACTACGATGATATGGGTAATGGAGCATTGTGATGATACGGGCATGGAGCATTGTGATGACAGGGATCATGCAACATTGTGATAACATGGGCATGGAGCAGAGTGACGACAAGATTTCTGGAGCGTTTTGATGATAAGAGCATGGATCATTGTGATTACAGGGGCCATGAAGCATTGAGATGACAAGGGAATGGAGCATTGTGATGAAAGCGGTCCTGGAGAATTGTGAGGAAACGGGACATGGATTATTGTGATGGAAGGGTTCCTGGAGCATTGTGATGACAAGGGCCATGGAGCATTTTAATGAAAGGGGTACTGGAGCATTGTACAGAAATGTTTCATGGATCATCGTGATTACACGGATCAAGGAATATTGTGATGACAAGGGTTTTGGAGCATTGTGATGACAGGGGCATGGAACATTGTGATGACAGAAGTCATAGAATATTGTGATGACAAGGGCCATGGAGCATTGTCATGAAAGATCTTTTCTGGCATTGTGATGAGAGTGGTCATGGAGCATTGTGATAAAAGTTGTCATGAAGCACTGTTATTACAGAGGCCATGTAGAATTATGATGACAAAGGCCATGGAGCATTGTGATGACAGGCATCATGGAGCAATTTGATGAAAGTTGACATGGAGCATTGTGATGAAATGCGCCATGGAACATTGTGAAGACAAGTGTCCTGGAGCATTGTGATGACCTAGGCCATGGCCAATTCTGATGACATGTGTCATGGAGCACTGAGATGACAGTGGTCATCTATCATTATGATGAAAGGTATCACGGAGCACTGTGATGACAGGGGCCATGGAACATTGTGATGACATGGCATGGAGCATTATGATGAGAAGTGATCTGGAGCATTGTGATGACAAGGGTATGGAGCATTGTGATTACAGGGGCCAGGGAGCATTGAGATGACAAGGGCAGGGAACATTGTGATGACAGCGGTCGTGGATCATTGTGATGAGATCTATCATGGAACATTGTGCTGACAGGGGCCATACAGCATTGTGATGAAAAAGATCATGGAGCAATGTGATTACAGTGGCATGGAGCATTGTGAATACATAGGCTATGGAGCATTGTGATGACAGGGGTCAAGGAGCATTGTGATGAAAATGGTCATGGAGCATTGTGATGACACTGGCATGGAGCATTATGATGACAAGAGTTCTGGAGCATTGTGATGAAAAGGGTATGGAGCATTGTGATTACAGGGGACCAGGAGCATTGTGATTACATGGGCAGTGAATATTGTGATGACAGTGGTTCATGGAGCACTGTGATGACAAGTGCCATGGAACATTGTGAGGACAGGGTTCATGGAGCATTGTGATGAGAGGGCCCTTGGAGCATTATGATGATAGGCCTCATGGGGTATTGTGATGAGAGTGGTCATAGAATATTGTGATGAAAAGGATCATGGAGCAATGTGATTACAGGTGTCATGGAGCATTGTGAATGCATAGGCCATGGAGCAATGAAATGACAGGGGTCAAGGAGCATTGTGATGTATGTTGTCATGGAGCATTGTGATGACATGTGTCCATGAACATTGTGATGACATGGTTCATGGAGCATTGTGATGACAAGTGCCATGGTGAATTGTGATGACAGGTGTCATGGGGCATTGTGATGACAGTGGTCATGTAGAATTGTGATGAAAGGTATCATGGAGGACTCTGATGACAGGGGCCGTGGAGCACTGTGATGAGCGTGGTCATCTAGAATTGTGATGAAATATACCAGGGAGCATTGTGATGACAGGGGTCATGGAGCACCGCAATTACAGAGGCCATGGAGCATTGTGAATACAAAGGTCATGGAGCATTGAGATGACAGGCGTCATGGATCATTGTGATGACGAGGGTCCTGGAAACTTGCGATGACACGGTTCATGGAGCATTGTGATGACAAGGTTCATCAAGCATTGTGATGACAGGGGTCATGGAGCATTGTGATGAAAAGGCCAAGGAACATTTTGATGACAAGAATTCTGGAGCACTGTGATGACAAGCACATGGAGCATTGTGATTATAGGGACCATGGAGTATTGTGATGACAACGGTATGGAACATTGTGATGACAAGGGTCTTCGAGCATTGTGATGACAGGGGTCATGGAGCATTGTGATGAAGGGGATCATGGAGCAATGTGATTACAGGGGCCATGGAGCATTTTGTATGCATAGGCCATGGAGCACTGTGATGACAGGTGTCATGGAGCATTGTGATGAATGTAGTCATAGTTCATTGTGATGATAAGTGTCCAGGAACAGTGTGATGACATGGATCATGGAGCATTGTGATGACAAGGGTCATGGCGAATTGTGATGACAGGTGTCATGGGGCAGTGTGATGACAGTGGTCATCTAGAATTGTGATGAAACGTAATATGGAGCACTGTGATAATAGGGGCCATGGAGCATTGTGATGACAAAGGCCATGGAGCATTGTGATGAAAAGTGTCATGGAGCATTGTGATGAGACGGGCATGGAGCATTATGATGCCAAGAGTTCTGGGGCATTGTGGTGACAAGGGCATGGAGCATTGTGATGACAAGGGCCATGGCCAATTCTGAGGACAGGTGTCATTGGGCATTGTGATCACAGAGGATATCTAGCATTGTGATGAAAGGTACCATGGATCATTGTGATAACAGGGGCCATGGAGCATTGTGATGACAAAGGCCATGGAGCATTTTGATGAAAAGTGTCATGGAGAATTGTGATGAGACGGGCATGGAGCATTATGATGACAAGAGTTCTGGAGCATTGTGTTGACAAGGGAATGGAGCATTACGAATACAGGGCCATGGAGGATACTGATGACATTTGTCATGGAACATTGTGCTGACAGGGGCCATGGAGCATTGTGATGACAGGTGTAATGTGGCATTCTGATGACAGTGTTCATAGAACATTGTGATGAAACGAATCATGGAGAAATGTGATTACACGGACCATGTAGCATTTCGAATGAATACGCTATGGAGCATTGTGATGACAGGAGTCAAGGAGCATTGTGATGTAAGTGGTCATGGATCATTGTGATGACAAGTGTCCTGGACCATTGTGATGACACGGGTCATGGAGCATTGTGATGACAATGGCCATGGCGAATTGTGATGACATGTGTCTCGGGGAATTGTGGTGACAGTGGTCATCTAGAATTGTGATGAAAGGTATCAGGGAGCACTGTGATGACAGGGGCCATGGAACATTGTGATGACAAAGCCCATGGAGCATTGTGATGACAAGTATCATGGAGCTTTGTGATGACACGGGCATTTATCATTATGATGACAAGAGTTCTGGAGCATTGTGATGACAATGGCATGGAGCATTGTGATTACCGGGGTCATGGAGCATTGTAATGACAACTGTCATGGAACATTGTGATGACAGGGTTCATGGAGCATTGTGATTAAAGGGGCCATGGAGCATTTTGAGGACAAGGGCAGGCGAACATTTTGATTACATTGGTAATGGAGCATTGTGATGACATGGGCAGGGAACATTGTGATGACAGGTGTAATGGAACACTGTGAATACAGGGGACACGGAGCATTTTGATGACATGGGCAGGCAACATTGTGATGACAGGTGTCATGGAGCATTGTGATGAAAATTTTCATGTAACATTGTGCTGACAGGGATCATGGAGCATTGTGATGGGACGGGCAGTGGAGCATTGTGAAGGCAGGCGTACTGGAGCCTTCTGAGGAAAGATCTCATGGGTCATTGTGATTACAGCGATCATGGAACATTGTGATGACAGTGGTCATGAAGCATTGTAATGACAGGTGCCATGGAGCATTGTGATGACAAGGGTCATGGGGCATTGTGATGACAGTGTTCATGGAGCATTGTGATGAAAGGAGTCATGGAGCACTGTGATTACAGGGGCCATGTATAATTGTGATGACAAAGGCCATGGAGCCATTGTGATGACAGTTGTCATGGAGCATTGTGTTGAAAGGGGCGTGGAGCATTGTGACGACAATGGTCATGGAGCATTGTGATGACTGGTATCATGGAGCATTGTTATGAAAAAGGTCATGGGGCAGTGTAATGACAAGTATCATGGAGCATGTGATGAAAGGAGTCATGGAGCATTGTGATTAAAAGGATCATGAGGCATTTTGATGACAAGAGTCATGGAACATTGTGATGACAGGGATAATGGAGCATTGTGATGACAAGGGCTATGGAGCATTGTGATGACTCGGGTCCTGGGGCATGGTGATGACAGTGGTCATGGAGCATTGTGATGACAAAGACCACGGAGCATTGTGATGACAGGTGTCATGGAGAATTGTGATGAAAGGGGTCATGGATCACTGTGATGACATGGGTAATGGAGCATTGTGATGATACGGGCATGGAGCATTGTGATGACAGGGGTCATGCAGCATTGTGATGACATGGGCATGGAGCCTAGTGACGACAAGAGTTCTGGAGCATTTTGATGATAAGGGTATGGATCATTGTGATTACAGGGGCCATGAAGCATTGAGATGACAAGGGAATGGAGCATTGTGATGAAAGCGGTCCTGGAGAATTGTGAAGAAACGGGTCATGGATTATTGTGATGGAAGGGTTCCTGGAGCATTGTGATGACAAGAGCCATGGAGCATTTTAATGAAAGGGGTATTGGAGCATTTTACAGAAATGGTTCATGGATCATCATGATTACACGAATCAAGGAATATTGTGATGACAAGGGTTTTGGAGCACTGTGATGAGAGGGGTCATGGAACATTGTAATAGCAGGGGTTATGGGGCATTGTGATGACAGGGGCATTGGGCATTGTGATGACAGAAGTCATAGAATATTGTGATGACAAGGGCCATGGAGCATTGTCATGAAAGGTCTTTTCTGGCATTGTGATGAGAGTGGTCATGGAACATTGTGATAAAAGTTGTCATGAAGCACTGTTATTACAGGGGCCATGTAGAATTATGATGACAAAGGCCATGGAGCATTGTGATGACAGGCATCATGGAGCAATTTGATGAAAGTTGACATGGAGCATTGTGATGAAATGCGCCATGGAACATTGTGAAGACAAGTGTCCTGGAGCATTGTGATGACCTAGGCCATGGCCAATTCTGATGACATGTGTCATGGAGCACTGTGATGACAGTGGTCATCTATCATTATGATGAAAGGTATCACGGAGCACTGTGATGACAGGGGCCATGGAACATTGTGATGACACGGGCATGGAGCATTATGATGAGAAGTGATCTGGAGCATTGCGATGACAAGGGTATGGAGCATTGTGATTACAGGGGCCAGGGAGCATTGAGATGACAAGGGCAGGGAACATTGTGATGACAGCGCTCATGGATCATTGTGATGAGATCTGTCATGGAACATTGTGCTGACAGGGGCCATAGAGCATTGTGATGACAGGTGTCATGTGGCCTTCTGATGACAGTGTTCATAGAGCATTGTGATGAAAAGGATCATGGAGCAATGTGATTACAGGGGCCATGGAGCATTGTGATGACAGGGGTCAAGGAGCATTGTGATGAAAGTGGTCATGGAGCATTGTGATGACACGGGCATGGAGCATTAGGATGACAAGAGTTCTGGAGCATTGTGATGAGAAGGGTATGGAGCATTGTGATTACAGGGGACCAGGAGCATTGTGATTACATGGGCAGTGAATATTGTGATGACAGGGGTCATGGAGCTCTGTGATGACAAGTGCCATGGAACATTGTGATGACAGGGTTCATGGAGCATTGTGATGAGAGGGGCCTTGGAGCATTATGATGATAGGCATCATGGGGTATTGTGATGAGAGTGGTCACAGAATATTGTGATGAAAAGGATCATGGAGCAATGTGATTACAGGTGCCATGGAGCATTGTGAATGCATAGGCCATGGAGCAATGAAATGACAGGTGTCAAGGAGCATTGTGATGTAAGTTGTCATGGAGCATTGTGATGATATGTGTCCATAAACATTGTGATGACATGGTTCATGGAGCATTGTGATGACAAGTGCCATGGAGAATTGTGATGACAGGTGTCATGGGGCATTGTGATGACAGTGGTCATGTAGAATTGTGATGAAAGGTATCATGGAGGACTCTGATGACAGGGGCCGTGGAGCACTGGGATGAGAGTGGTCATCTAGAATTGTGATGAAATATACCAGGGAGCATTGTGATGACAGGTGTCATGGAGCACCGCAATGACAGGGGCCATGGAGCATTGTGAATACAAAGGTCATGGAATATTGAGATGACTGGCGTCATGAATCATTGTGATGACAAGGGTCCTGGAACCTTGCGATGACACGGTTCATGGAGCATTGTGATGAAAAGGTTCATCAAGCATTGTGATGACAGGGGTCATGGAGCATTGTGATGACAAAGGCCATGGAACATTTTGATGACAAGAATTCTGGAGCACTGTGATGACAAGCGCATGGAGCATTGTGATTATAGGGACCATGGAGCTTTGTGATGACAACGGTATGGAACATTGTGATGACAAGGGTCTTCGAGTATTGTGACGACAATGGTCATGGAGCATTGTGATGACTGGTATCATGGAGCATTGTTATGAAAAAGGTCATGGGGCAGTGTAATGACAAGTATCATGGAGCATGTCATGAAAAGAGTCATGGAGCATTGTGATTAAAAGGATCATGAGGCATTTTGATGACAAGAGTCATGGAACATTGTGATGACAGGGATAATGGAGCATTGTGATGACAAGGGCTATGGAGCATTGTGATGACTGGGGTCCTGGGGCATGGTGATGACAGTGGTCATGGAGCATTGTGATGACAAAGACCACGGAGCATTGTGATGACAGGTGTCATGGAGCATTGTGATGAAAGGGGTCATGGATCACTGTGATGACATGGGTAATGGAGCATTGTGATGATACGGGCATGGAGCATTGTGATGACAGGGGTCATGCAGCATTGTGATGACATGGGCATGGAGCCTAGTGACGACAAGAGTTCTGGAGCATTTTGATGATAAGGGTATGGATCATTGTGATTACAGGGACCATGAAGCATTGAGATGACAAGGGAATGGAGCATTGTGATGAAAGCGGTCCTGGAGAATTGTGAAGAAACGGGTCATGGATTATTGTGATGGAAGGGTTCCTGGAGCATTGTGATGACAAGGGCCATGGAGCATTTTAATGAAAGGGGTACTGGAGCATTTTACAGAAATGGTTCATATATCATCATGATTACACGGATCAAGGAATATCGTGATGACAAGGGTTTTGGAGCATTGTGATGAGAGGGGTCATGGAACATTGTAATAGCAGGGGTTATGGGGCATTGTGATGACAGGGGAATTGGGCATTGTGATGACAGAAGTCATAGAATATTGTGATGACAAGGGCCATGGAGCATTGTCATGAAAGGTCTTATCTGGCATTGTGATGAGAGGGGTCATGGAACATTGTGATAAAAGTTGCCATGAAGCACTGTTATTACAGGGGACATGTAGAATTTTGATGACAAAGGCTATGGAGCATTGTGATGACAGGCATCATAGAGCAATTTGATGAAAGTGGTCATGGAGCATTGTGATGAAATGCGCCATGGAACATTGTGAAGACAAGTGTCCTGGAGCATTGTGATGACCTAGGCCATGGCCAATTCTGATGACATGCTTCATGGAGCACTGTGATGACAGTGGTCATCTGTCATTATGATGAAAGGTATAACGGAGCACTGTGATGAGAGTGGCCATTGAGCATTGTGATGACACGGCATAGAGCATTATGATGAGAAGTGATCTGGAGCATTGCGATTACAAGGGTATGGAGCATTGTGATTACAGGGGCCATGGAGCATTGTGAATACATAGGCCATGGAGCATTGTGATGACAGGGGTCAAGTAGCATTGTGATGAAAGTGGTCATGGAGCATTGTGATGACACGGGCATGGAGCATTATGATGACAAGTGTTCTGGAGCATTGTGATGAAAAGTTTATGGAGCATTGTGATTACAGGGGCCCAGGAGCATTGTGATTAAATGGGCAGTGAATATTGTGATGACAGTGGTTCATGGAGCACTATGATGCAAGTGCCATGGAACATTGTGATGACAGGGTTCATGGAGCATTGTGATGAGAGGGGCCTTGGAGCATTATGATGATAGGCGTCATGGGGTATTGTGATGAGAGTGGTCATAGAATATTGTGATGAAAAGGATCATGGAGCAATGTGATTACAGGTGCCATGGAGCATTGTGAATGCATAGGCCATGGAGCAATGAAATGACAGGGGTCAAGGAGCATTGTGATGTAAGTTGTCATGGAGCATTGTGATGACATGTGTCCATGAACATTGTGATGACATGGTTCATGGAGCATTGTGATGACAAGTGCCATGGTGAATTGTGATGACAGGTGTCATGGGGCATTTTGATGACAGTGGTCATGTAAAATTGTGATGAAAGGTATCAAGGAGGACTATGATGACAGGGGCCGTGGAGCATTGTGATGAGAGTGGTCATCTAGAATTGTGATGAAATATACCAGGGAGCATTGTGATGACAGGGGTCATGGAGCACCGCAATTACAGGAGCCATGGAGCATTGTGAATACAAAGGTCATGGTGCATTGAGATGACAGGCGTCATGGATCATTATGATGACAAGTGTCCTGGACCATTGTGATGACACGGGTCATGGAGCATTTTGATGACAAGGGCCATGGCGAATTGTGATGACATGTGTCTTGGGGCATTGTGATGACAGTGGTCATCTAGAATTGTGATGAAAGGTATCATGGAGCACTGTGATGACAGGGGCCATGGAACATTGTGATGACAAAGGCCATGGAGCATTGTGATGACAAGTATCATGGGCTTTGTGATGACAAGGGCATTCATCATTATGATGACAAGAGTTCTGAGGCATTGTGATGAAAAGGGCATGGAGCATTGTGATTACCGGGGTCATGGAGCATTGTGATGACAAAGACCACGGAGCATTGTGATGACAGGTGTCCTGGAGCATTGTGATGAAAGGGGTCATGGATCACTATGATGACATGGGTAATGGAGCATTGTGATGATACGGGCATGGAGCATTGTGATGACAGGGTTCATGCAGCATTGTGATGACATGGGCATGGAGCATAGTGACGACAAGAGTTCTGGAGCATTTTGATGATAAGGGCATGGATCATTGTGATTACAGGGGCTATGAAGCATTGAGATGACAAGGGAATGGAGCATTGTGATGAAAGCGGTCCTGGAGAATTGTGAGGAAACGGGTCATGGATTATTGTGCTGGAAGGATTCCTGGAGCATTGTGATGACAAGGGCCATGGAGCATTTTAATGAAAGGGGTACTGGAGCATGGTACAGAAATGGTTCATGGATCATCGTGATTACACGGATCAAGGAATATTGTGATGACAAGGGTTTTGGAGCATTGTGATGACAAGGGCATGGAGCATTGTGATGACAGAAGTCATAGAATATTGTGATGACAAGGGCCATGGAGCATTGTCATGAAAGGTCTTATCAGGCATTGTGATGAGAGTGGTCATGGAGCATTGCGATAAAAGTTGTCATGAAGCACTGTTATTACAGGGGCCATGTAGTATTTTGATGACAAAGGCCATGGAGCATTGTGATGACAGGCATCATGGAGCAATTTGATGAAAGTGGTCATATAGCATTGTGATGAAATGCGCCATGGAACATTGTGAAGACAAGCGTCCTGGAGCATTGTGATGACAAGTGTAATGGAGCATTGTGATGAGACGGGCATGGAGCATTATGATGCCAAGAGTTCTGGGGCATTGTGGTGACAAGGGCATGGAGCATTGTGATGACAAGGGCCATGGCCAATTCTGAGGACAGGTGTCATTGGGCATTGTGATCACAGAGGATATCTAGCATTGTGATGAAAGGTACCATGGATCACTTTGATGAGAAGGGTCATGGAGCATTGTGATGACAAAGGCCATGGAGCACTTTGATAAAAAGTGTCATGGAGAATTGTGATGAGACGGGCATGGAGCATTATGATGACAAGAGTTCTGGAGCATTGTGTTGACAAGGGAATGGAGCATTACGAATACAGGGACCATGGAGGATAGTGATGACATCTGTCAAGGAACATTGTGCTGACATGTGTCATGGAGCATTGTGATGACAGGTGTCATGTGGCATTGTGATGACAGTGTTCATAGAGAATTGTGACGAAATGGATCATGGAGCAATGTGATTACAGCGACCATGTAGCATTTTGGATGAATACGCTATGGAGAATTGTGATGACAGGAGTCAAGGAGCATTGTGATGACAAGTGTCCTGGACAATTGTGATGACACGGTTCATGGAGCATTGTGATGACAAGTTTCATCAAGCATTGTGATGACAGGTGTCATGGAGCATTGTGATGAATGTAGTCATTGTTCATTGTGATGATAAGTGTCCAGGAACAGTGTGATGACATGGATCATGGAGCATTGTGATGACAAGGGCCATGGAGAATTGTGATGACAGGTGTCATGGGGCATTGTGATGACAGTGGTCATCTAGAATTGTGATGAAACGTAACATGGAGCACTGTGATAATAGGGGCCATGGAGCATTGTGATGACAAAGTCCATGGAACATTGTGATGGCAAGTATCATGGAGCTTTGTGATGACACGTGCATTCATCATTATGATGACAAGAGTTCTGGAGCATTGTGATGACAAGGGCATGGAGCATTGTGATTACCGGGGTCATGGAGCATTGTAATGACAACTGTCATGGAATATTGTGATGACAGGGGTCATGGAGCATTGTGATTAAAGGGGCCATGGAGCATTTTGAGGACAAGGGCAGGCGAACATTTGATTACATTGGTAATGGAGCATTGTGATGACATGGGCAGGGAACATTGTGATGACAGGTGTAATGGAACACTGTGAATACAGGGGACATGGAGCATTTTGATGACATGGGCAGGCAACATTGTGATGACAGGTGTCATGGAGCATTGTTATGAAAATTGTCATGTAACGTTGTGCTGTCAGGGATCATGGAGCATTGTGATTAGAAGGGCACTGGAGCATTGTGAAGACCGGCGTACTGGAGCCTTCTGAGGAAAGATCTCATGGGTCATTGTGATTACAGCGATCATGGAACATTGTGATGACAGTGGTCATGGAGCATTGTAATGACAGGTGCCATGGAGCATTGTGATGACAAGGGTCATGGGGCATTGTGATGACAGTGGTCATGGAGCATTGTGATGAAAGGGCTCATGGAGCACTGTGATTACAGGGGCCATGTATAATTGTGATGACAAAGGCCATGGAGCAATTGTGATGACAGTTGTAATGGAGCATTGCGTTGAAAGGGGCATGGAGCATTGTGACGACTGGTATCATGGAGCATTGTTATGAAAAAGGACATGGGGCAGTGTAATGACAAGTATCATGGAGCATGTGATGAAAGGAATCATGGAACATTGTGATTAAAAGGATCATGAGGTATTTTGATGACAAGAGTCATGGAACATTGTGATGACAGGGATAATGGAGCATTGTGATGAGAAGGACTATGGAGCACTGTGATGACTGGGGTCACGGGGCATGGTGATGACAGTGGTCATGGAGCATTGTGATGACAAAGACCACGAAGCATTGTGATGCCAGGTGTCATGGAGCATTGTGATGAAAGGGGTCATGGATCACTACGATGATATGGGTAATGGAGCATTGTGATGATACGGGCATGGAGCATTGTGATGACAGGGATCATGCAACATTGTGATAACATGGGCATGGAGCAGAGTGACGACAAGATTTCTGGAGCGTTTTGATGATAAGAGCATGGATCATTGTGATTACAGGGGCCATGAAGCATTGAGATGACAAGGGAATGGAGCATTGTGATGAAAGCGGTCCTGGAGAATTGTGAGGAAACGGGACATGGATTATTGTGATGGAAGGGTTCCTGGAGCATTGTGATGACAAGGGCCATGGAGCATTTTAATGAAAGGGGTACTGGAGCATTGTACAGAAATGTTTCATGGATCATCGTGATTACACGGATCAAGGAATATTGTGATGACAAGGGTTTTGGAGCATTGTGATGACAGGGGCATGGAACATTGTGATGACAGAAGTCATAGAATATTGTGATGACAAGGGCCATGGAGCATTGTCATGAAAGATCTTTTCTGGCATTGTGATGAGAGTGGTCATGGAGCATTGTGATAAAAGTTGTCATGAAGCACTGTTATTACAGAGGCCATGTAGAATTATGATGACAAAGGCCATGGAGCATTGTGATGACAGGCATCATGGAGCAATTTGATGAAAGTTGACATGGAGCATTGTGATGAAATGCGCCATGGAACATTGTGAAGACAAGTGTCCTGGAGCATTGTGATGACCTAGGCCATGGCCAATTCTGATGACATGTGTCATGGAGCACTGTGATGACAGTGGTCATCTATCATTATGATGAAAGGTATCACGGAGCACTGTGATGACAGGGGCCATGGAACATTGTGATGACACGGGCATGGAGCATTATGATGAGAAGTGATCTGGAGCATTGCGATGACAAGGGTATGGAGCATTGTGATTACAGGGGCCAGGGAGCATTGAGATGACAAGGGCAGGGAACATTGTGATGACAGCGGTCATGGATCATTGTGATGAGATCTGTCATGGAACATTGTGCTGACAGGGGCCATAGAGCATTGTGATGACAGGTGTCATGTGGCCTTCTGATGACGGTGTTCATAGAGCATTGTGATGAAAAGGATCATGGAGCAATGTGATTACAGGGGCCATGGAGCATTGTGATGACAGGGGTCAAGGAGCATTGTGATGAAAGTGGTCATGGAGCATTGTGATGACACGGGCATGGAGCATTAGGATGACAAGAGTTCTGGAGCATTGTGATGAGAAGGGTATGGAGCATTGTGATTACAGGGGACCAGGAGCATTGTGATTACATGGGCAGTGAATATTGTGATGACAGGGGTCATGGAGCACTGTGATGACAAGTGCCATGGAACATTGTGATGACAGGGTTCATGGAGCATTGTGATGAGAGGGGCCTTGGAGCATTATGATGATAGGCATCATGGGGTATTGTGATGAGAGTGGTCACAGAATATTGTGATGAAAAGGATCATGGAGCAATGTGATTACAGGTGCCATGGAGCATTGTGAATGCATAGGCCATGGAGCAATGAAATGAGAGGTGTCAAGGAGCATTGTGATGTAAGTTGTCATGGAGCATTGTGATGATATGTGTCCATAAACATTGTGATGACATGGTTCATGGAGCATTGTGATGACAAGTGCCATGGAGAATTGTGATGACAGGTGTCATGGGGCATTGTGATGACAGTGGTCATGTAGAATTGTGATGAAAGGTATCATGGAGGACTCTGATGACAGGGGCCGTGGAGCACTGGGATGAGAGTGGTCATCTAGAATTGTGATGAAATATACCAGGGAGCATTGTGATGACAGGTGTCATGGAGCACCGCAATGACAGGGGCCATGGAGCATTGTGAATACAAAGGTCATGGAATATTGAGATGACTGGCGTCATGGATCATTGTGATGACAAGGGTCCTGGAACCTTGCGATGACACGGTTCATGGAGCATTGTGATGAAAAGGTTCATCAAGCATTGTGATGACAGGGGTCATGGAGCATTTTGATGACAAGAATTCTGGAGCACTGTGATGACAAGCGCATGGAGCATTGTGATTATAGGGACCATGGAGCTTTGTGATGACAACGGTATGGAACATTGTGATGACAAGGGTCTTCGAGCATTGTGATGACAGGGGTCATGGAGCATTGTGATGAAGGGGATCATGGAGCAATGTGATAACAGGGGCCATGGAGCATTTTGAATGCATAGGCCATGGATCACTGTGATGAGAGGGGTCATGGAGCATTGTGATGACAAAGGCCATGGAGCACTTTGATAAAAAGTGTCATGGAGAATTGTGATGAGACGGGCATGGAGCATTATGATGACAAGAGTTCTGGAGCATTGTGTTGACAAGGGAATGGAGCATTACGAATACAGGGACCATGGAGGATAGTGATGACATCTGTCATGGAACATTGTGCTGACAGGTGTCATGGAGCATTGTGATGACAGGTGTCATGTGGCATTGTGATGACAGTGTTCATAGAGAATTGTGACGAAATGGATCATGGAGCAATGTGATTACAGCGACCATGTAGCATTTTGGATGAATACGCTATGGAGCATTGTGATGACAGGAGTCAAGGAGCATTGTGATGACAAGTGTCCTGGACAATTGTGATGACACGGTTCATGGAGCATTGTGATGACAAGTTTCATCAAGCATTGTGATGACAGGTGTCATGGAGCATTGTGATGAATGTAGTCATTGTTCATTGTGATGATAAGTGTCCAGGAACAGTGTGATGACATGGATCATGGAGCATTGTGATGACAAAGGCCATGGCGAATTGCGATGACAGGTGTCATGGGGCATTGTGATGACAGTGGTCATCTAGAATTGTGATGAAACGTAACATGGAGCACTGTGATGACTGGGGCCATGGAACATTGTGATGACAAAGTCCATGGAACATTGTGATGGCAAGTATCATGGAGCTTTGTGATGACACGTGCATTCATCATTATGATGACAAGAGATCTGGAGCATTGTGATGACAAGGGCATGGAGCATTGTGATTACCGGGGTCATGGAGCATTGTAATGACAACTGTCATGGAACATTGTGATGACAGGGTTCATGGAGCATTGTGATTAAAGGGGCCATGGAGCATTTTGAGGACAGGGGCAGGCGAGCATTTGATTACATTGGTAATGGAGCATTGTGATGACATGGGCAGGGAACATTGTGATGACAGGTGTAATGGAACACTGTGAATACAGGGGACATGGAGCATTTTGATGACATGGGCAGGCAAAATGGTGATGACAGGTGTCATGGAGCATTGTTATGAAAATTGTCATGTAACGTTGTGCTGTCAGGGATCATGGAGCATTGTGATGAGACGGGCACTGGAGCATTGTGAAGACAGGAGTACTGGAGGCTTCTGAGGAAAGATCTCATGGGTCATTGTGATTACAGCGATCATGGAACATTGTGATGACAGTGGTCATGGAGCATTGTAATGACAGGTGCCATGGAGCATTGTGATGACAAGGGTCATGGGGCATTGTGATGACAGTGGACATGGAGCATTGTGATGAAAGGGCTCATGGAGCACTGTGATTACAGGGGCCATGTATAATTGTGATGACAAAGGCCATGGAGCAATTGTGATGACAGTTGTCATGGAGCATTGCGTTGAAAGGGGCATGGAGCATTGTGACGACTGGTATCATGGAGCATTTTTATGAAAAAGGTCATGGGGCAGTGTAATGACAAGTATCATGGAGCATGTGATGAAAGGACTCATGGAACATTGTGATTAAAAGGATCATGAGGCATTTTGATGACAAGAGTAATGGAACATTGTGATGACAGGTATAATGGAGCATTGTGAAGACAAGGACTATGGAGCACTGTGATGACTGGTGTTATGGGGCATGGTGATGACAGTGGTCATGGAGCATTGTGATGACAAAGACCACGAAGCATTGTGATGCCAGGTGTCATGGAGCATTGTGATGAAAGGGGTCATGGATCACTACGATGTCATGGGTAATGGAGCATTGTGATGATACGGGCATGGAGCATGGTGATGACAGGGTTAATGCAGCATTGTGATGACATGGGCATGGAGCAGAGTGACGACAAGAGTTCTGGAGCATTTTGATGATAAGGGCATGGATCATGGTTATTACAGGGGCCATGAAGCATTGAGATGACAAGGGAATGGAGCATTGTGATGAAAGCGGTCCTGGAGAATTGTGAGGAAACGGGTCATGGATTATTGTGATGGAAGGGTTCCTGGAGCATTGTGATGACAAGGGCCATGGAGCATTTTAAAGAAAGGGGTACTGTAGCATTGTACAGAAATGTTTCATGGATCATCGTGATTACACGGATCAAGGAATATTGTGATGACAAGGGTTTTGGAGCATTGTGATGACAGGGGCATGGAGCAGTGTGATGACAGAAGTCATAGAATATTGTGATGGCAAGGGCCATGGAGCATTGTCATGAAAGGTCTTTTCTGGCATTGTGATGAGAGTGGTCATGGAACATTGTGATAAAAGTTGTCATGAAGCACTGTTATTACAGGGGCCATGTAGAATTATGATGACAAAGGCCATGGAGCATTGTGATGACAGGCATCATGGAGCAATTTGATGAAAGTTGACATGGAGCATTGTGATGAAATGCGCCATGGAACATTGTGAAGACAAGTGTCCTGGAGCATTGTGATGACCTAGGCCATGGCCAATTCTGATGACATGTGTCATGGAGCACTTGATGACAGTGGTCATCTATCATTATGATGAAAGTTATCACGAAGCACTCTGATGACAGGGGCCATGGAACATTGTAATGACACGGGCATGGAGCATTATGATGAGAAGTGATCTGGAGCATTGCGATGATAAGGGCATGGATCATGGTGATTAAAGGGGCCATGAAGCATTGAGATGACAAGGGAATGGAGCATTGTGATGAAAGCGGTCCTGGAGAATTGTGAGGAAACGGGTCATGGATTATTGTGATGGAAGGGTCCTGGAGCATTGTGATGACAAGGGCCATGGAGCATTTTAATGAAAGGGGTACTGGAGCATTGTACAGAAATGTTTCATGGATCATCGTGATTACACGGATCAAGGAATATTGTGATGACAAGAGTTTTGGAGCATTGTGATGACAGGGGCATGGAGCACTGTGATGACAAGTGCCATGGAACATTGTGATGACATGGTTCATGGAGCACTGTGATGAGAGGGGCCTTGGAGCATTATGATGATAGGCGTCATGGGGTATTGTGATGAGAGTGGTAATAGAATATTGTGATGAAAAGGATCATGGAGCAGTGTGATTACAGGTGCCATGGAGCATTGTGAATGCATAGGCAATGGAGCAATGAAATGACAGGGGTCAAGGAGCATTGTGATGTAAGTTGTCATGGAGCATTGTGATGATATGTGTCCATAAACATTGTGATGACATGGTTCATGGAGCATTGTGATGAAAAGTCCCATGGCGAATTTTGATGACAGTTGTCATGGGGCATTGTGATGACAGTGGTCATGCAGAATTGTGATGAAAGGTATCATGAAGGAATCTGATGACAGGGGCCATGGAGCACTGGGATGAGAGTGGTCATCTAGAATTGTGATGAAATATACCAGGGAGCATTGTGATGACAGGGGTCATGGAGCACCGCAATGACAGGGGCCATGGAGCATTGTGAATACAAAGGTCATGGAATATTGAGATGACTGGCGTCATGGATCATTGTGATGACAAGGGTCCTGGAAACTTGCGATGACACGGTTCATGGAGCATTGTGATGACAAGGTTCATCAAGCATTGTGATGACAGTGTTCATGGAGAATTGTTATGACAAAGGCCATGGAACATTTTGATGACAAGAATTCTGGAGCACTGTGATGACAAGCGCATGGAGCATTGTGATTATACGGACCATGGAGTATTGTGATGAGAACGGTATGGAACATTGTGATGACAAGGATCTTCGAGCATTGTGATGACAGGGTTCATGGAGCATTGTGATGAAGGGGATCATGGAGCAATGTGATGACAGGGGCCATGGAGCATTTTGAATGCATAGGCAATGGAGCACTGTGATGACAGGTGTCATGGAGCATTGTGATGAATGTAGTCATAGTTCATTGTGATGATAAGTGTCCAGGAACAGTGTGATGACATGGATCATGGAGCATTGTGATGACAAGGGCCATGGCGAATTGTGATGACAGGTGTCATGGGGCATTGGGATGACAGTGGTCATATAGAATTGTGATGAAACGTAACATGGAGCACTGTGATAATAGGGGCCATGGAGCATTGTGATGACAAAGGCCATGGAGCATTGTGATGACAGGCATCATGGAGCAATTTGATGAAAGTGGTCATGGAGCATTGTGATGAAATGCACCATGGTACACTGTGAAGGCAAGTGTCCTGGAGCATTGTGATGACAAGGGCCATGGCCAATTCTGATGACATGTGTCATGGAGCACTGTGATGACAGTGGTCATCTATCATTATGATGAAAGGTATCACGGAGCACTGTGATGACAGGGGCCATGGAACATTTTGATGACACGGGTATGGAGCATTATGATGAGGAATGATCTGGAGCATTGCGATGACAAGGGTATGGAGCATTGTGATTACAGGGGCCAGGGAGCATTGAGATGACAAGGGCAGGGAACATTGTGATGACAGCGGTCATGGATCATTGTGATGAGATCTGTCATGGAACATTGTGTTGACAGGGGCAATAGAGCATTGTGATGACAGGTGTCATGTGGCCTTGTGATGAGAGTGGTCATAGAGCATTGTGATGAAAAGGATCATGGAGCAATGTGATTACAGGGGACATGGAGGATTGTGAATACATAGGCCATGGAGCATTGTGATGACAGGGGTCAAGGAGCATTGTGATGAAAGTGGTCATGGAGCATTGTGATGAAACGGGCATGGAGCATTATGATGACAAGAGTTCTGGAGCATTGTGATGAAAAGGGTATGGAGCATTGTGATTACAGGGGACCAGGAGCATTGTGATTACATGGGCAGTGAATATTGTGATGACAGTGGTTCATGGAGCACTGTGATGACAAGTGCCATGGAACATTGTGATGACAGGGTTCATGGAGCATTGTGATGAGAGGGGCGTTGGAGCATTATGATGATAGGCTTCATGGGGTATTGTGATGAGAGTGGTCATAGAATATTGTGATGAAAAGGATCATGGAGCAGTGTGATTACAGGTGCCATGGAGCATTGTGAATGCATAGGCAATGGAGCAATGAAATGACAGGGGTCAAGGAGCATTGTGATGTAAATTGTCATGGAGCATTGTGATGACATGTGTCCATAAACATTGTGATGACATGGTTTATGGAGCATTGTGATGACAAGTGCCTTGGCGAATTGTGATGACAGGTGTCATGGGGCATTGTGATGACAGTGGTCATGTAGAATTGTGATGAAAGGTATCATGAAGGACTCTGATGACAAAGGCCATGGAGCACTGGGATGAGAGTGTTCATCTAGAATTGTGATGAAATATACCAGGGAGCATTGTGATGACAGGGGTCATGGAGCACCGCAATGACAGGGGCCATGGAGCATTGTGAATACAAAGGTCATGGAATATTGAGATGACTGGCGTCATGGATCATTGTGATGACAAGGGTCCTGGAACCTTGCGATGACACGGTTCATGGAGCATTGTGATGACAAGGTTCATCAAGCATTGTGATGACAGGGGTCATGGAGAATTGTGATGACAAAGGCTATGGAACATTTTGATGACAAGAATTCTGGAGCACTGTGATGACAAGCGCATGGAGCATTGTGATTATAGGGACCATGGAGTATTGTGATGAGAACGGTATGGAACATTGTGATGACAAGGGTCTTCGAGCATTGTGATGACAGGGTTCATGGAGCATTGTGATGAAGGGGATCATGGAGCAATGTGATGACAGGGGCCATGGAGCATTTTGAATGCATAGGCAATGGAGCACTGTGATGACAGGTGTCATGGAGCATTGTGATGAATGTAGTCATAGTTCATTGTGATGATAAGTGTCCAGGAACAGTGTGATGACATGGATCATGGAGCATTGTGATGACAAGGGCCATGGCGAATTGTGATGACAGGTGTCATGGGGCATTGTGATGACACTGGTCATATAGAATTGTGATGAAACGTAACATGGAGCACTCTGATAATAGGGGCCATGGAGCATTGTGATGACAAAGGCCATGGAGCATTGTGATGACAAGTGTCATGGAGCATTGTGATGAGACGGGCATGGAGCATTATGATGCCAAGAGTTCTGGGGCATTTTGGAGACAAGGGCATGGAGCATTGTGATGACAAGGGCCATGGCCAATTCTGAGGACATGTGTCATTGGGCATTGTGATCATAGAGGATATCTAGCATTGTGATGAAAGGTACCATGGATCACTGTGATAACAGGCGCCATGGAGCATTGTGATGACAAAGGCCATGGAGCATCTTAATGAAAAGTGTCATGGAGAATTGTGATGAGACGGGCATGGAGCATTATGATGACAAGAGTTCTGGAGCATTGTTTTGACAGGGGAATGGAGCATTACGAATACAGGGACCATGGCGGATAGTGATGACATCTGTCATGGAACATTGTGCTGACAGGGGCCATGGAGCATTGTGATGACAGGTATAATGTGGCATTGTGATGACAGTGTTCATAGAGCATTGTGATGAAATGGATCATGGAGCAATGTGATTACAGGGACCATGTAGCATTGCAAATGCATAGGCTATAGAGCATTGTGATGACAGGAGTCAAGGAGCATTGTGATGTAAGTGGTCATGGATCATTGTGATGACATGTGTCCTGGACGATTGTGATGACACGGGTCATGGAGCATTGTGATGACAAGGGCCATGGCGAATTGTGATGACATGTGTCTTGGGGCATTGTGATGACAGTGATCATCTAGAATTGTGATGAAAGGTATCGGGGAGCACTGTGATGACAGGGGCCATGGAGTATTGTGATGACAAGGCCATGGAACATTGTGATGACAAGTATCATGGAGCTGTGTGATGAAACGGACATTCATCATTATGATGAAAAGAGTTCTAGAGCATTGTGATGACAAGGGCATGGAGCATTGTGATTACAGGGATCATGGAGCATTGTGATGACAACTGTCATGGAACATTGTGATGACAGGGTTCATGGAGCATTGTGATTAAAGGGACCATTGAGCATTTTGATGACAAGGCAGCCGAACATTTTGATTACAGAGGTAATGGAGCATTGTGATGACATGTGCAGGGAACATTGTGATGACAGGTGTAATGGAACATTGTGATTACAGGGGACATGGAGCATTTTGATGACATGGGCAGGCAACATTGTGATGACATGTGTCATGGAGCATTGTGATGACAATTGTCATGTAACGTTGTGCTGACAGGGATCATGGGGCATTGTGATGAGATGGGCATTGGAGCATTGTGATGACAGGCGTACTGGAGCCTTCTGAGGAAAGGTGTCATGGGTCATTGTGATTACAGTGATCATGGAACATTGTGATGACAGTGGTCATGGAGCATTGTAATGACAGGGGCCATGGAGCATTGTGATGACAGTGGTCATGGGGCATTGTGATGACAGTGGTCATGGAGAATTGTGATGAAAAGGGTCATGGAGCACTGTGATTACAGGAGCCATGTATATTTGTGATGACAAAGCCCATGGAGCATTTTGATGACAGTTGTCATGGAGCATTGTGTGGAAAGGGGCATGGAGCATTGTGACGACAATGGTCATGGAGAATTGTGATGACTCGTATCATGGAGCATTGTTATGAAAAAGGTCATGGGGCAGTGTAATGACAAGTATCAATGAGCATGTGATGAAAGGAGTCATGGAGCATTGTGATTTAATGGATCATGAGGCATTTTGATGACAAGAGTCATGGAACATTGTGATGACAAGGGCTATGTAGCATTGTGATGACTGGGGTCATGGGGCATGGTGATGACAGTGCTCATGGAGCATTGTGATGACAAAGACCACGGAGCATTGTGGTGACAGGTGTCATGGAGCATTGTGATGAAAGGGGTCATTGATCACTACGATGACATGGGTAATGGAGCATTGTGATGATATGGGCATGGAGCATTGTGATGACAGGCGCCAGGGAGCATTGAGATGACAAGGGTACGGATCATTGTGATGACATCAGTCATGGATCATTGTGATGATATCTTTCATGGAACATTGTGCTGACAGGGGACATAAAGCATTGTGATGACAGGTGTCATGTGGCATTGTGATGACAGTGGTCATAGAGCATTTGATGAAAAGGATCATGGGGCAATGTGATTTCAGGGGCCATGGAGCATTGTGAATACATAGGCCATGGAGCATTGTGATTACATGGGCAGTGAATATTGTGATGACAGGGTTCATGGAGCACTGTGGGGAAAGTGTCATGGAATATTGTGATGACAGGGATCATGAAGCATTGTGCTGAGAGGGGCCTTGGAGCATTATGATGATAGGTGTCACGGGGTATTGTGATGAGAGTGCTCATAGAGCATTGTGATGAAAGGGATCATGGAGCAATGTGATTACAGGGGCCATGGCACATTGTGAATGCATAGGCCATGGAGCAATGAAATGACAGGGGTCAGGGAGCATTGTGATGTAAGTTGTCATGGAGCATTGTGATGACAAGTGTCCATGAACATTGTGATGACATGGTTTATGGAGCATTGTGATGTCAAGTGCCATGGCGAATTGTGATGACAGGTGTCATGGGGCATTGTGATGACAGTGGTCATATAGAATTGTGTTGAAAGGTATCATGGAGGACTCTGATGACAGAGGTCGTGGAGCACTGTGATGAGAGTGGTCATCTAGAAGTGTGATGAAATATACCAGGGAGCATTTTGATGACAGGGGTCGTGGAGCACCGCAATTACAGGGGCCATGGAGCATTGTGAATACAAAGGTCATGGAGCATTGAGATGACAGGGGTCATGGATCATTGTGATGACAAGGGTCCTGGAACCTCGTGACAACACGGTTCATGGAACATTGTGATGACAAAGGCCATGGAATATTTTGATGACAAGAATTCTGGAGCACTGTGATGACAAGCGCATGGAGCATTGTGATTATAGGGACCATGGAGCATTGTGATGACAAGGGTCTTCGAGCATTGTGATGACAGGGGTCATGGAGCATTGTGATGAAGGGGATCATGGAGCAATGGGATTACAGGGGCCATGGAGCATTTTGAATGCATAGTCCATGGAGCACTGTGATGACAGGGGTCATGGAGCATTCTGATGAATGTGGTCATAGTTCATTGTGATGATAAGTGTCCAGGAACAGTGTGATGACATGGATCATGGAGCATTGTGATGACAAGGGCCATGGCAAATTGTGATGACAGGTGTCATCGGGCATTGTGATGACAGAGGTTATCAAGCATTGTGATGAATGGTACCATGGATCACTGTGATAACAGGAGCCATGGAGAATTGTGATGACAAAGGCCATGGAGCATTTTGATGAAAAGTGTCATGGAGAATTGTGATGAGACGGGCATGGAGCATTATGATGACAAGAGTTCTGGAGCATTGTGATGACAAGGGTATGGAGCATTTTGATTACAGGCCCCATGCAGGATACTGATGATATCTGTCATGGAACATTGTGGTGACAGGGGCCATGGAGCATTGTGATGACAGGTATAATGTGGCATTGTGATGACAGTGTTCATAGAGCATTGTGACGAAATGGATCATGGAGCAATGTGATTACAGGGACCACGTAGCATTTTGAATGAATACGCTATGGAGCATTGTGATGACAGGAGTCAAGGAGCATTGTGATGTAAGTGGTCATGGATCATTGTGATGACAAGTGTCCTGGACCATTGTGATGACACGGGTCATGGAGCATTGTGATGACAAGGTTCTTCGAGCATTATGATGACAAGAGTTCTGGAGCATTGCGTTGACAAGGGAATGGAGCATTGTGATTACAGGGACCATGGAGGATACTGATGATATCTTTCATGGAACATTGGGCTGACAGGGGCCATGGAGCCTTGTGATGACAGGTGTAATGTGGCATTGTGATGACAGTGGCCATAGAATATTGTGATGAAATGGATCATGGAGCAATGTGATTACAGGGGCCATGGAGCATTGTGAATACATAGGCCATGGAGGATTGTGATGACAGGGGTCAAGGAGCATTGTGATGAAAGTGGTCATGGAGCATTGTGATGACACGGGCATGGAGCATTATGATGACAAGAGTTCTGGAGCATTGTGATGAAAAGGGTACGGAGCATTGTGATTACAGGGGACCAGGAGCATTGTGATTACATGGGCTGTGAATATTGTGATGACAGGGTTCATGGAGCACTATGATGACAAGTGTCATGGAACATTGTGATGACAGGGTTCATGGAGCATTTTGATGAGAGGGGCCTTGGAGTATTATGATGATAGGCGTCATGGGGTATTGTGATGAGAGTGGTCATAGAATATTGTGATGAAATGGATCATGGAGCAATGTGATTACAGGTGCCATGGAGCATTGTGAATGCATAGGCCATGGAGCAATAAAATGACAGGGGTCAAGGAGCATTGTGATGTAAGCGGTCATGGATCATTGTAATGACAAGTGTCCTCGACCATTGTGATGACATGGATCATGGAGCATTGTGATGACAAGGGCCATGGCTAATTTTGATGACATGTGTCTTGGGGCATTGTGATGACAGTGGTCATCTAGAATTGTGATGAAAGGTATCATGGAGCACTGTGATGACAGGGGCCATGGAACATTGTGATGACAATGGCCATGGAGCATTGTGATGACAAGTATCATGGAGCTTTGTGATGACATGGGCATTCATCATTATGATGACAAGATTTCTGGAGCATTGTGATGACAAGGGCATGAAGCATTGTGATTACAGGGGTCATGGAGCATTGTGATGACAACTGTCATGGAACATTGTGATGACAGGGTTCATGGAGCATTGTGATTAAAGGGGTCATGGAGCATTTTGATGACAAGGGCAGGCGAACATTTCGATTACATTGGTAATGGAGCTTTGTGATGACATGGGCAGGGAACTTTTTGATGACAGGTGTAATAGAACATTGTGATTACAGGGGACATGGAGCATTTTGATGACATGGGCAGGCAATATTGTGATGACAGGTGTCATGGAGCATTGTCATGACAATTGTCATTTAAAGTTGTGCTGACAGGGATCATGGAGCATTGTGATGAGACGGGCATTGGAGCATTGTGAAGACAGGCGTACTGAAGACTTCTGAGGAAAGATCTCATGGGTCATTGTGATTACAGCGATCATGGAACATTGTGATGACAGTGGTCATGGAGCATTGTAATGACAGTGGTCATGGAGCATTGTGATGACAGTGGTCATGGAGCATTGTAATGACAGGGGTCATGGGGCATTGTGATGACAGTGGTCATGGAGCATTGTGATGAAAGGGGTCATGGAGCACTGTGATTAAAGAGGCCATGTATAATTGTGATGACAAAGGCCATGGAGCATTGTGATGAAAGTTGTCATGGAGCATTGTGTTGAAAGAGGCATGGAGCATTGTGACGACAATGGTCATGGAGCATTGTGATGAGTGGTATCATGGAGCATTGTTATGAAAAAGGTCATGGGGCAGTGTAACGACAAGTATCATGGAGCATGTGATGAAAGGAGTCATGGAGCATTGTGATTAAAAGGATCATGAGGCATTTTGATGACAAGAGTCATGGAATATTGTGATGACAGGGATCATGGAGCATTGTGATGACAAGGGCTATGGAGCATTGTGATGACTGGGGTCCTGGGGCATGGTGATGACAGTGGTCATGGAGCATTGTGATGACAAAGACCACGGAGCATTGTGATGACAGGTGTCATGGAGCATTGTGATGAAAGGGGTCATGGATCACTATGATGACATGGGTAATGGAGCATTGTGATGATACGGGCATGGAGCATTGTGATGACAGGGGTCATGCAGCATTGTGATGAAAAGGGCTATGGAGCATTGTGATGACTGGGGTCGTGGGCCATGGTGATGACAGTGGTCCTGGATCATTGGGATGACAAAGACCACGGAGCATTGTGATGACCGGTGTCATGCAGCATTGTGATGAAAGGGGTCATCGATCACTACGATGACATGGGTAATGGAGCATTGTGATGATACGGGCATGGAGCATTGTGATGACATGGGCATGGAGCATAGTGATGACAAGAGTTCTGGAGCGTTTTGATGACCAGGGCATGGATCATTGTGATTACAGTGGCCATGAAACATTGAGATGACAAGGGAATGGAGCATTGTGATGAAAGCGGTCCTGGAGAATTGTGAGGAAACGGGTCATGGATTATTGGGCTGGAAGGGTTCCTGGAGCATTGTGATAACAAGTTCCATGGAGCATTTTAATGAAAGGGGTACTGGAGCATTGTACAGAAATGGTTCATGGATCATCATGATTACACTTATCATGGAATATTGTGATGACAAGGGTTTCGGAGAATTGTGATGACAGAGGTCTTGGAGCACTGTAATAGCAGGCGTGATGGGGCATTGTGATGACAGGGGCATGGAGCATTGTGATGACAGAAGTCATAGAATATTGTGATGACAAGGGCCATGGAGCATTGTCATGAAAGGTCTTATCTGGCATTGTGATGAGAGTGGTCATGGAGCATTGTGATAAAAGTTGTCATGAAGCACTGTTATTACAGGGGCCATGTAGAATTTTGGTGACAAAGGCCATGGAGCATTGTGATGACAGGCATCATGGAGCAATTTGATGAAAGTGGTCATGGAGCATTGTGGTGAAATGCGCCATGGAACATTGTGAAGACAAGTGTCCTGGAGCATTGTGATGACAAGGGCCATGGCCAATTCTGATGACAGGTGTCATCGAGCATTCTGATGAGAGTGGTCATCTATCATTATGATGAAAGGTATCACGGAGCACTGTGATGACAGGGGCCATGGAGCATTGTGATGACACGGGCATGGAGCATTTTGATGAAGAATGATCTGGAGCATTACGATGACAAGGGTATGGAGCATTGTGATTACAGGGGCCAGGGAGCATTGAGATGACAAGGGCAGGGAACATTTTGATGACAGCGGTCATGGATCATTGTGATGATATCTGTCATGGAACATTGTGCTGACAGGGGCCATAGAGCATTGTGATGACAGGTGTCATGTGGCCTTGTGATGACAGTGGTCATAGAACGTTGTGATGAAAAGGATCATGGAGCAATGTGATTACAGGGGCCATGGAGCATTGTGAATACATAGGCCATGGAGCATTGTGATGACAGCGGTCAAGGAGCATTGTGATGAAAGTGGTCATGGAGCATTGTGATGACACGGGCATGGAGCATTATGATGACAAGAGTTCTGGAGCATTGTGATGACAAGAGTATGGAGCATTGTGATTAGAGGGGACCAGGATCATTGTGATTACATGGGCAGTGAATATTGTGATGACAAGGGTTCATGGAGCACTGTGAAGACATGTGTCATGAAAAAATGTGATGACAGGGTTCATGGAGCATTGTAGATGAGAGGGGCCTTGGAGCATTATGATGATAAGCGTCATGGGGTATTGTGATGAGAGTGGTCATAGAATATTGTGATGAAAAGGATCATTGAGCAATGTGATTACAGGTGCCATGGAGCATTGTGAATACATAGGATATGGAGGATTGTGATGACAGGTGTCAAGGAGCATTGTGATGAAAGTGGTCATGGAGCATTGTGAGGACACGGGCTTGGAACATTATGTTGACAAGAGTTCTGGAGCATTGTGATGAAAAGGGTATGGTGCATTGTGATTATAGGGGACCAGGAGCATTGTGATTACATGGGCAGTGAATATTGTGATGACAGGGGTCATGGACCACTGTGATGACAAGTGTCATGGAACATTGTGATGACAGGGATCATGGAGCATTGTGATGAGAGGGGCCTTGGAGCATTATGATGATAGGCGTCATGGGGTATTGTGATGAGAGTGGTCATAGAGCATTGTGATGAAAGGGATCATGGAGCAATGTGATTACAGGGGCCATGGCACATTGTGAATGCATAGGCCATGGAGCAATGAAATGACAGGGGTCAAGGAGCATTGTGATGTAA